>NC_091846.1:74874105-75174181 GCF_037783145.1 Equus przewalskii
ACAACTGGAGACAAACACCTAATTATATTTGTCTTCCTTAATACTGTAATTTGTAAAAGAATGTACAACTTTTAAAATAAGCAATATTATCGTATTATGAAGAAGAAAACTTTTCATAAATCTTGTTGAAACATGCTCAGAGGTCCCAAGCATCTTGACATGATGACTTTTGTAAGCATGATGACTTTTGTAAGCACTCAGTTGGTGAACTCAGTTCAGGGATGTGTAGATCTGTAGGCTCACCCTTTACCAGAAAACAGCAGACTCCTTTTTCTGCTCCACGGGTGTCTTATGTCCTTTGGAAAACTCCAGATCTCTTAACAGAAATCCAAGAGAACCCTTTGATTAGGAGACCAAAAAAATGAATTTTTGCCATGTAAAACAAACATCGATGTTTTCTTTCCAGCATCTTTCACCACCTGCTAGGCTAAGCTCTGAGGCACGCTTGGACTTTTAGCAGCAGACCGGTGGGGAAGAATCCTGGAAGGGACAAAAATTAATAGAGCAAACTTCTACAGGAGGGTGTCAATAATAGAATTGATGTTAGAAGGGAAACAGGACGAGGCCACTTCAAAAGGTGGTTCGGGCTGGACTCAGCCTGCACTCTGGGGGATGTGATAGGATCCCATCTGAGGAAGGGACGTGATAAGAATTCCAGTGTGTATTAGGACCAAGGTCAAGCAGTCAAGGGTTGGAGGAGAAACTCTAAAATCAACATAAGAAGTTGGGAGCACATCAAAACACTAAAGCAGCAATCCCAGTGCTGGCCTGGAGCTGGACTGGTCATAAAATGACGGCGTGGTGAGCTCGCAGCGGGGCTCAGTGACCTGCAGAGCAGCGAGGTGCATTCGATTGCTGACTTTGTAAGCTTATTTTAACTATTTTTCCTTGTTTGTTATTTTCATGATATTTTGACTCACACATATTCATTTTGAATTATCATCTTGCAACCTTCTTCAATTTTTTTTTCTGAGCTTGTGCATTTTCAAAGTTCTACTCTACCAACAAATCAGATAATTATTCACTTATAGTTTGTATTTTTTTCTTTTACATTTAATTGTTTAAGACATCTAAGGTTTAATTTTAATGTATGGTGCAAAGTGAGAATCTAGATATATTCCCCATCTTTAAGTACTTAATCATTTTCCCTGTCATCAACCACTGAAGAAAGACTTTAGTTCCCGGGCTGGAAATACCTGGCCTTACCTATCTTCGCCTCACCAACGCCTACACCTACTGTGGTGTCCTGTCCATAGTAGTTGCTCAGTTCAACGTCTCTTGAGTAAATGAATACTTCCTAAGCCTGTCCCTGTCCCCGGCACCCATGGGTCCCCTCCCCAAGCTGTTTCGTCACGTCTTACAGATAACATGTTTGCTTTAACAGGATTTCTTTTGGAGATGGATCTGCAGGTCGACGGTGTGTAATGATTCTGATTAATTAAGAAAGAACTGACTTTCTGAATAGCCGTCAGCTGCTAGGAACCACCTCCCATTAGGGTCTCAGCCAGGCTGCTTCCCCGTGGACACAGCTTCTCAAGCACAGATGTTCGAGCTCCTGTGGGTCCCGAGTATCCACCCTGCAGAGTGACTCCCGTGTGTCCCTGGCCAGCTTGCCTTGGTGGCTGAACGAACCGTTCATTCCCTCTAGCAACACTCGTCGATCACCTATGGTTGTTCTCTGTTCTGGAAATATAACGTTTTTCTACTTTATGCTTTAGAGACTCTTTGCATAGCGTTTATGAGTAAGATAACTTCCTCATTCACTCCCTGTGAGGTGGGCTCCCCACAGCTCAGTTTCCTCATCTGCAAAACCAGGGTCATACTGGCTCACATTTACTTATGTACTCTGTGCCAAGTGCCTTATATTTAGTCATTATTTACTGCTCATAACAACTCTATGCGGGAAGCACTATTTTTATCCTTTTTTTGACAGATGAGGAACTGGAGGCACACGGTGGTAATTGACGTGCCTGAGGCTAGACAGCTAACAATGGCAGAGCCTGGATGAAAACCCAGGCACTTCTGGCTCCGAAGTCCGAGCTCGTATCCACTGTGTCATGCTGTCTCAGGCAGGACAAGTAGTACCCACCTTAGAGAACTGATGTTAAGATCAAGGGAGATACTGCACGAAGACTACACCGTGAGCACTGCATAAACATGAGCTCTGGAACGGGGAAGTAGAGCTGCCTTGCTCCCGGATCTTACTTTCCGTAGCGGACACTGATGCTCAGTCACTTTGTACACAGTAGAGATAGGAGAGAAAGAAGGACTGGAGACTGGGACCACATAACAGGGTCCCCAGTCAGATCTGGAGGAGTAGGAAAGGCTTCCCAGGGGCCCCGGGGGCATTACTTGTACCTGCTATTATTTGAGGGGAAAAAAAAAGCCAAAATAAAAAATCTGTTTCTTTTCTCCCTGCACAAATGTCAGGGGTTATTTGCCCTCAACAGCCTCTGTCTATTTCGCTTCCTCTTTCTCCATGGTCTCCTGCCACTGCCCTGCCTGTCACCTTCTTTGGAATCCTCTGGGGGGACCGGCTGTATCCAAACACACAATCGTGTATGTCCATCTGTTCCACAAACATTGACGTATGGGGAAGCACCCGAAAGAGTTGAGTTGAGTTACATCCTTGTGATTTAAGGAGAGGGAGAGATGACTGAAGGGGAAAAGGATTAAATGTTTTGAGGAACATTTAGACTTTTCACATTTTAAAAAATGGTAATTTTTAGTTAGTTGTCTCTAGTATTAGCCTGAATGGGTCTCATCATGATTTTTCAAAAGCAGCCCATTGTTCCTAAAGTTATATGAATCCTGGGTAAATATATGTATGCACACCTGAAATGATAGCCTTTTGACTCACTCGTGTTTGCAGAATGTAACCCATTCCACTGAGACAGGCCTTATGGGCTCTTTAGCTTAAGCCCATAAAGACTTTGCTTTCACCAGAAAGGTGTTTTTTCTTGTTCTTCTATTTTCTCTTAAATAATTGCAGTGATATGGAGCTCACCACACCTCAAAGCAGCCATTCCGATTGTTGTGCAGCTGTAATTCTAAACATCTTGACTTGCATTGACCTAAAGTCTACCTGTAATTGTAATTTTCAATTATTGGTCCTTGTTCTGTCCTCCAGAGAGAAAAAAAAAAAAGAAAGAAAGAAAACCATTCTTTTTTCTGTAAATTCAGACAATTTCATGGTTTCTCTTTGTTCTTTGGATGAAATAATAATGTCAGTTGTTGGGGGGTCTTATTTATATTCCAGTAGCAAGCTATGCAAAGTATGATAACTAAGCACTCATTTTTAGATTTTAATTTATTTTGTTTATTTTAAGGATGTTCTTGCCTAGAAACTTTTGAATAATCTTGAGGAAGTTGAGCATATGACATTACAAATTAGTTTTTAAAGCAGAGTTACACAATAGTAGCTAAGAATTAACAAAAACTACGCATAAGAAATGCATTCTTTTACTGCTGCTTTATAAATTGTGTTCACTTCAACTTAATCAATATAAAGATGATACCTTAGGAGATGAAAATAGTTTAACTAATAAGATCAAATATGACTTCATCAACGGAATTCAAAAGGAATCTCTTATAAACATAACGTTTCTAATGAACTTATAAATATGTAGCAAATGACATATCTTTTGGAGATAAAGATGTCTTATTTGCTTTCAAACTCATTTTATTAAGCAATAGAAATAACAATGGTAAATACATTTTCAAATAGCAGTTAGACTTTATCATAATTTTTGTATTACCTCTTTAGGTTAAGATACTTTTAAAATTATATGTAAAATTTAACCGCCTTTTATAAGAGGCTTGTTTTCATATTCCATAGAATATGTTTTCATATTAACAGTTCAAATTAGGAAAGCAAAACGAAAATTGCCATTAAGATAAAATCTTTCTCTCAGAAATATGAGGGAGAACACGCACACACTTTGTTGGATTCAGGACAATTCCGATTTTTAACACTTGGGCAGTAACCCTTGACCCCCCCTCCCCCGCCCAGCCAACCATTCTCCAAAGGGCTGTAATGTTACTTTTGTTTGGTCTTTGTTACTTTGTTTTCAGATTTTCCCGTTCCCCCAGGTGTGGAGCATGGGGTAATTGTTGACAGTATGTGATGTGGTCCCACATGTAATCCGTGGGAATTTTCATGCACGTGCTTAATGATACGTTTGAAGGTGTGCTATTGAATTCAAAGAACACAGTTAGCTCTCAGAAATATTAATTTGATTTAATATCCACCCCGCCTCCTCCACTTATGGTTGGTTTCTTACCTTGAGAAAATTTTAAGTGAATTTAATTCACTCATATTTTGAAAGTTTTTACATCCAGCTTTGTGAGGCAAATGTTTTGCAAATATATGCAAAGCAAAGCCATACTCATATTTGGCCTTTTCGGATATGATCTCATTTATTTGACTTTATATGATGGATTTAATAAAGCAGAATATGCAATTTTTAAAATAAATGATTGTTTAAAAGCACTGTATTTAAGTGATCATTAATCAAAGGTGTAATTTTTATCTTTTAACCTTTGGAACATTAAAATAAAATGGCGTTTCTTCTCTGTTTTACAAAATAATATTATTGCAGCATCTGTTGAATATACAGTTTGTCTCTCAGAGACTTTTTGGCCTTGGGTCAAATTCTGCGTCTTCTTAAGTATCTGTATTGTTATTCTCCTTTTGTTTTGTTGTTTGAAAAGAAAATGAAGATCTTTGACATCATTTATTCTGGAAACAAGTACCCAAGTGTGTTTAACAAGAAAAATCAAGGATGTAACTTCTGCCCCACTGGTTTGAAAATCCAAAATCTCCTTTGCAAATAGAGTCATTCATTGGATACAACTGGATGAAAAAGTAGCAAGTTTTGTCTAAATCTTTAGCCTCAAACCTCCCCAGCTTCTCCCAGATTAACTCTGTTGTGCATGGATTAACCTCTCAGAACCTCGGTATTGTTTCTCTTCATTACATTTATCCCCATGTCTCCTATTGTCTTTGCTTTTCTTTAGAGGGAATAAACAGTAGAGATTTAAGCCATGATAAGCTTCTCCAGCTTGGAGTATCTATTTGAGCGTCATATTTGACACTTGTTTCCCCTTTCAATGTAAACATTCATTTTGAATCCAATAGCCTTATCAATAGAAATTGTTAATGTGAAGTGCTGAGCAGGCTGTGTGAGCAAATGCCAGAGAAGTCTCATTAGCTGTACAAAACCTAAAGCCAGAGATGACAGTTTTGTAACTGAATTAATGGTCCGTTGACCCATTTTGTTATAAACAAATTGGAAAGAGTATTAGCAAAGAGAACCACATCCTTTTTAATATGATGAATTTAAAACAAGTACAGTATGTCCCCGGAGTCTGTCAACAGACAGTTACTCATGATACACTCTGTTCTTTCATTTTATACCAAATCTTTTAAACAGATTGGAATATTACATGCATTTAACATAAATTTGTTGGCAGGGCAGTGGATTAAAAGAGATGAAAATAATTTCATTCTGATCTCCAGTCATTGTTCAAAGACAGCTATTCCTGACCTTGTCCCAAAGGAAATTCGACATTGATTAGAAAGGCCATGAGCATAGGCCTCTGAACTAAATCCTGGGGAAGGTTGAGAGTTATGTTATTTTTCTTAGAAATGGCATGACAAAAAATCAATACTGCGAGCATTCTATGATGTCATGATTTGATTTACTAGCTGACCTGCTGCCAATCAATGACTGGTTAACATCCAAGAGAGCCTCGCTGGGCTCCTCGTAGGAGGCTTGCTCCTCCATTTATGTGTGAATTTCATCTTCACTAAGTTTAGAACCCCCCAAAGATTAGCCCCCCGTCATGATTAAGTGAATACTTACAACACAGGAATCTTGAGCTCATGGACTATCTATGGTTTTCCATTGTTTGGTAACTTTTTCTATTCCCCTCTTCTGCTAAGAGCGCAGGGCGCCCAGAGACTTTACATCGTCTCTGAACATGATTCTCAAATGCAAATCTATACTTAGTTGCAAAAGGGAGGGACTCAGGAGGCTTTCTGAGAAAGCAAGACAGCTCTTACTATGATTTGTATCAAGGGGCAAAATCAAAAGGAAGGAGATATGCCTATGTTCTTTTCCCCAACATGCAAAACAAATCTATCTACATGTGAATGTTGACTTTGCCATATTTATCAGAAAGAACATTCAGTGTTTGGGACTGAGGCTAGAACTGGCTAGGTAATTTGTGGGGCCCAGTGCCTTTTGTCCCAAGTTTATTAAAGATTTTAAGATGACAACAGCACAGCATTAAACCAAACTCAAGGCCAGTCTATGGGTGGGGCCTGCAGGACAGCCCAGATTGAGGGTTCATGACGCCAGTCCTGGTTGGGCACAATCTTAAAGTTATTCAATGGTATTTGCTTAGGTGACTGAGGAATGGCTGTCCTACCTCAAATCTCAGTGCCCCCTACTTAGCAGGCTCCCAAGGGAATTACAAGCATAAGGGATGATGGGAGAAAAATAAAACTCAATATACCATTCTACTATTGGTTGGGCTTGTGCACAATATCTGAGGAAGCACTTTGGTAAACAGGACTGGCAATATTGCCTCACCTAAAGCCACGATCTCCTCTTCACCACACAGAGCCCAAACCCAATTTTGGAATCTCACCATTCTCGGCAGGAGGAGATGGTGGAGGAGATGAAAGAATTCAAACACAAACAACACAACGTGAGGAAAGAGAGAGAAAGCAAGCTGGCGTTAAGCATGGGTGGGAGCCTTAGTTCATGGAGCCACTGTGGCCAAGAAGATGAAGAAGAAAAAAAAGACATTGCATTTATGGGGGCGAAGTCTGGATGCACAGCAACCTCACTCATGATGCAGTTGGTCACGGAGCATGACCAAGTGGATTTGCTAATCTTCTGTCTGGGTCTGGGTGGAGTAGAAGGGAGAAGAGGCTGGGAAAAGGGAATTGTCCCCCACTCTCCTGAATGCAGCAAGGAAAAAAATAGAGAGAAAAAAAAACGTAATTTCTATTAACCATTTTTCCATTTAAAAGCTATTAAACTATTTTAACTCTATAAAATAACAGATGTTATATGAAGAAAATATAAAAATAAATAATTAGAAACAAAAGGCAATGATAAAAAAGCAAAACCAAACTGAATCTCCCATTGCCTCACAAGTCCAATGTAAGTGATGCTAACATTTGGGATATATCTATCTTACCTTTGTTCTGTGCATTTATAATAACACATGTAAGCTCATAAAAATCAGCATTATGCTAGATGTAGCCTGCTCCATTTGCTTAGCAGTATATCACCAATGTCTTTCCATGCCAACAAACATTTCTTTACAGCTTTATTTTAAAAGTGTTCTTTTAAAGTATTTCCTTAAATCCTTTTTTCTGAATATTTATGCTGCTTATTAACTTAAGCTATTATAAATGACTCGGCATGAATGTCCTTGTAAGTATAACTTTCCAACATTTCTGGTTATTTTCATAGATTGGATTCCTAAAAATAAAATCACTGCCTTGGAGAGGATGCATATTTTAAAGACTTTCCCTACACTGGTGAGCACCATGGCCATTTGCAGTCCCCCCAGCGGGGTGAGAGAACGCTGCTCTCACCAGTCCTGCCCATGGTCACCCTTTTTCAGTTTTTGCTGGTCTGTTAGGTGAAAATGTTATCTTTCATTTTAATTGCATTTTAAAAAATTCTTCTGCAATTCTTAAGAAGATGATATACACAAAGTCTAAATTCTTTTTCAATTTTTAAAATTAAGTTTATTATCTACATTTCAAAGAAAAATTTATCCCACTGAGTTTCTGAAATAACAAAATGTTTTTATTTCAATGAGTTCAGTCATGTCTGTCAATTTAAAAAAATTCTTTCAGAGTACATCAGACTTTGATTACAAAAAATGTATATTTTAGAAACTATAAAAGAATAAAAGCATGGTAGTAGGCTGAGTTGAAATTAGGAGTTTACTCTGGCATAAAATTTTAGCACGAAAGACTAGAAATTCAGCCAAGCATAATCAATGTCAAAAAACATATACTGAACACATATTCAAGTAAAATAGTCTAGGAGATACATAAAAAGTTAATCATATTAGTAACAGTTGAATATCTACAAACATTCAATTAAACCTAAAGATAACGAATTAGTGCGAATATACATCCTACAAATAAAAAGATGTAATGCACATTTATCTGTCATATCATTATTTACATTCAGGAAGAGAGCGATTCAATGGCCGTGCAGGAGAACCATCCGCGGCTTTTCTCATTGGTCTTATCCTTGTCATGACCCTGAGAAGGAATTCTTTCTCTTCCCTCTTGAAGTAGTATTGCATTACTAAATATCATTTTTTTTCAATTACTCTTCCAATTTTTAGAATCTTTTGCAAGATTGATGCATATTCCAAGTTAAGAACCCTCCTCGGTAGCACATGAGGTGCCGTGAGGAGGGGAAATCAGACAGCAGAGGCGTTGATTGTGACTCTGCGTCTTACTCACGGAGTGTCGCGAGATATCACTTTCAGCACACGCGACCTTTTGAACAAGATCCATTAATACTTTCTTTTTTCTCTGAGCACAAGCTTCTACAGTCTGGAGATGTGAAGGGTTTCTGATTTTCTGCTCTCATCCTTATGATCTGATGTTTCTATCCACAGAGGCATTGACAAGTGCACCGTAAATCTGAAACAGAAGAAATAGAGTAAGAAAGGATGTCCCTAAGTAAGCCCTGTGGATAAATATTCACGTAACATAAATTCTACTTCTGCAACAAAGGTCAGTTACCATCATTATATTTATTATTGAATGTGTGCGCTAGTCAATGAATGCTACTTTCAATAGCGTAGGTCTATGAAGAGAATTGGCTAATTAAGATCCAAATGGGAGGCATTTGGGGGGGGTACTAAAATAAGATAAAAAAATATTTTAAGCAGTATGTCTTGGAAATGCACTTTGTAATGGGCTTCTGCGTGTGTGCACGTGGACATAAGAATATTTTACACATTATTTTGCATCGGTGGAAGCGGATTATGTCCAATGACTGAAATTAGCAGGTCATGCTGCTCTCAGCAGGATCCTTGGAGAGGCAGGAAGAATGCAGGTGTGAAAAGAGGACTCTGCTCAGTTTTGGCTTCCTTGTGACCGCAGGAGGATCTCGGATGGAATCGGGGAGATTCGTGCATTGAACAAAGACTGAAGTCATCTTGCAAAGGCTTTGCGATGTGAAGAGGGAGCACATGGACCCACTGTGCCGGGGAACACCTTGGCTGTGGGCTAGCCTGTCATTTCTTTCTTCAGTGTGATATTCAGACTAAATTAAAAACTGTGAAAATACGTTGCTTTCCTTTCCTTCAGCTCACAATTGCTCCCTCGAAAACATCTTCAAGGACCCGAGGGAGGGGAGACAACAATAATCAACGTCTACTTCTAGCGTGATTATCAGTAGTCCTTCTTCAAACCCTGGAACATTTTCCATTTCTCTTTGGAATGTTAATGCTTGTACTTGGCATGTCAAAAAGTGGTAGAAAGAACAGGTTGACCTAACCAGTCTCATTTTGCACAATAAAGAAATCTCGAAGGAGAATGCTTAATTTATTACTTTTATGAAAAACAAAGCTCTGAATTATAGATTGTAATTATTTTTATGTGCTTCCGTTCAGAAAGTTTTAAAGATATATTTGCTTTGTGCCTCTTTATCTAGAAAAAAAATTAAAGATAAAATTAAGGTTTTCTTAATTCAGTCATTAAATATAGAACTTTATGTTTTAGTTATACAGAGATAACTCTGTATTACTCTGTTACAGTACAGAGTTTAAAAAATTATACTATTTTTTGTACAAAGGGACATTCATAGCCAGCACATAAAGCTTTTGAATTGGAATCAGGAGGAATTTCAGCCCAGTTTTCATAATGTGAAGATGCTGGTCAGAAGATGGGTCTAAGGTAGGTCATAAAGGGTTGAAGTTTGGCTTATGGCCACTCACTTGGAAAAGCTTTCTCTGATAATAAACAGAAAGAAGTGGTTGCACAAAGTGGATCACACAGCTTGTGGCCATCAAAGATATATACTCAACCCCTGAAGTTTGAAACCAAGCCAAAAACACAATGAACGCATTTCTACACTACTAATGGCTAAGACAAAAATCAGTTACTTTGGAAGAAAAATATTGAGTCATTATAGGAAGTAAATATTAAACTTCCTCTACTCACCCTTAAAAATATTCATACCTCTATCATCTATCCATTTATCTAACATACCCAAGTGTATATGTGTATAGATAGCACATAGACATATATATCTCTATGTCATTTCTATATATGTATGCATAATATATCTATATATAGAGAGAGAGAGACCTAAGAGATTTTCATTGTTTTTGTCAAGGATGAAATGACCATTGTACACATTGTTCCACCTCAGAAATCTGTCACTTTTGAATATCTCCAAGTAAGGCCTCTCTACAAGTAATCCTCTGTACAGGAAAAGGGAAAAGCTATGAATGGGTACATATAGATACACAGATAGAGATAGAGATATGTAAGTATAGAAAGATAGACATATACTTCTTTCTCTCATTTCATCCTGAAGCCTGAAGAAGGGAGGGAAATTATCACATCAGAAAGACAGATCTGGGAGTAGTATAGTCTTCCCCAAGAGACGTAAGAATGAGAAATGAAGTCACAGCTGGTTAATAGGTATATCACGTATTGTTTAAGGAAGATTCTGCCCCCACACAGAGGAATTGGCAAAGTCAAAAAGTGCACATTGTGCCCGTGGGGACACGGCAATATACTTGAGTTGCCGTGAGCGTGACCTCAGGAAGAGATAGTACCTGGGTGTGAACCCAGCTCCATCAACTGATCGACCTTCAGCAATTCCTCTAACCTGTCTATGCCTCAGTTTCCTTGTCTGTAAAATATGGAGTATTAAATGGTACATTTCGTGGGCTAAAGCAGTGCCTGCTACACAGTAAGCACTCAATAAATGTTAGCTGTTACTTATATTGGAGGGGAGAATCCTGGATAATATTTTGTGATGACACTGTTCCTTCCTGATTTTTAAATTAAACTGGGAAAACTTCCCTGAGAATGTTTAGTTTACATTTTTAAAAACTCTCCAAAATACTTTGTTCTCCCAGTTTTTATCATGATATCTAATTTTTTTTTATTTCTAGTGTAGATCACTTATTATTTGAGATAGTTTAGAATACATATCAATATTTGGAAAAATATTACATAAATTCTTTATTTAACCTAATTCTGACCTTCAGACTTATTTCTGTGGCAGGTGCTGGCTACAGGAGGGCCTCGGAATGTATGGAATCACACTTTCACCAATTCCAGTCTCTCTTTCTTACTAGTCACATGGATTTGGGCAGATAACTCCTACACCTCAATTTCCTCAATCAATCAATACAATAAGCAAAAAATATTATCTACCTCATAAAATTATTATGAGAATTTTTCTACTATTAGTGGAAAAGTATTTAACAGAGTGCCTAAAAAGGTGTTCAATAACTGTCAACAGCATTAGAAGATATTTATTCATTTTCCTTTCTCTCAACTCAGTATTAAGCTATTACATTGAAATTATTGACCCGTGAATTCATTAGCAACTTAAAATTGCATTTGTACCTTACAATTGGCATTCCTGAGGGAGAGGTACTTTAGTTGACTTTCTCTGTCTGTGTGCTGTATTTTCGTAGGACACCACATTCTGTTTATTTTTCATTGTATCTTTGCGTTGTCCCTCACCAAGGCAGAAAGGTCCGCTAGAGTGGAGTTTTCCTCTTCGTTTTTGCACTGAATCTTTAACTGTCTTTGATGCAGGCTCTCCAAGGTTCAGGGCTGTGTCTAAGGCTCTATAACTTCCCAGAGAGTCTATCTGGTACCCTGTAGGCTGCAGACGATTGCTAGATTTTATTTACTGACTGAATTAGATAATTAGGCTGTATATTCGAATGGCCCACACCAAATAATTTACTATCCCAGCTGTGCAGAGGTAATGTTCAATTCCCAAGAAACATACATTTTGAGTGTTTAGTTAACTGGAGTCATGGCGATGTATAATGACCCTTAGCAGGAAATCTTTGATTACTTAGACAACTCTTAGGAGATATATAACATTTTATAGATTGATTATTCCTATCTTCTATATTTTTGCTGTTTTTATATACAGATCATTAGGCTGAAACAGCTCTTGTCTCAGACCTATGTAAATCTTTCAGTGGGAAGCTCAGGCAGTGTGGTTTAAAATGTTACACTACTATATTTAATGGGATTACCTTCTAGGGTATGAAGTGAGAAATAAATTATTTGGAGAAATCTAATCAATGCTGCTATAAAAATTAATTGCAAAAGACCGGGCTCATTTAACTTCTGTTCTATAAAAATGGCCAATGAAGAAAAATATGGTTAGTGCCTGTGTAGGGTAAATCTGTCGATAATTATGAGGAAATATGTAATACAGAGTTTCAAAGAACTAAAGAAACTTGCTTGGGTTTACTTTTATGAAAACACATAAGTAGTAAAATCATTTTTCATAATGATAATCAAAGTTAATATTTTTGCTAGACATCTTTTGTACTTTCCCCCAACACTTTATTATGAAAATGTCCAGATAACAGCAAAGTTGAAGGCATTTTTAGGTGAACATCCATATACCCACCACCTGGATTCTAGCATTAAATTTAACTAGAGTTTCTTTATCACGTCTATCCATTTTTATATTCTTCTACCCATCAATTAATCATCATATGGTTTTGATGTATTTCAAAGTAAATTGCAGGCATCATTATATGTTTTTGATACATTTAAAATAAATTGCAGATAGCATAATTCCTCCTAAATACTTAAGCATGCATACCATGAATTAGAATTTAATATTTATTTATATTATTTTGTTGTAAGATTTACATAAAATGCAATGCAGAAATTATACGTGCACATCCTCTGAATTTTGGCCAATACTTACACCTGCGTAACTCAATGCCATATCAAGATACAGAACAGCACGATCGCCTCACAATGTTTCTTTAATTTTCTTCCCAGTCATTCCTCACCCACTTTCTCAGACACAAACATCTTGTTTTCTTCCACCAGTGATGATTTTTCTCCTCCTCTAGAATTCGATATCAGTACAGTATGTTTTCTTTTATGTAGCACATCTTTTACTCAGCCTAATGCCTTTTTATGCATCCATGTCACCTGTGTCAATAGTTCATTCCTTTTCATTGCTCAGTAGTATTCCAATGTGTGGACATACCACCCATGGTTCCTGTGCTTTCCTAATGATGGATATCCGGGCTCTTTCCAGTTTGGGGTTGACATGAATAAAGCTGTTTTGAGTCTTTGATACAAGTCTTTTTGTGAACTTACATTTTCATTTCTTTTTGGTAAATCGCTAAGGATGGATTTGCTGGATCACACTCTGGGTGAATATCTAATTGTTTTTCTTTTTTTCCCTAATTTTCTCAAAAGACAATCTACGAGGTGGGTGCTATTATTATGGCCACTTTACAAATGAAACAGTCAAGGGAATGTTACAGACACACAGATAGTAGGTGATAAAGCCAAAGTTCGAGCTCAATAATTTCGTTCCAAAATTCATGTTTCTAGTACATGATGAGTAAAGTAGTGGGAAAATAAATCTGGATATATGCCCAGAGGGCAGATCATTAAAAGCCTTGTAAACCCGTTTAAGGGATTTAGGCTTTATCCTATGTGGGGAGCCTCTTAAGTTATTCATTTCTCTGTTTGCTATTGGAGATTTTAAAACAAGGGAATGACATGCTCAGGTCTGTACTCTAGAAAGATGACCGCATTCCCAGTGGTGCGGAGAGGGGCAGAAAGCATGAAGCTTGGTAGAGTTTAGATCAAGACGTCTTCATTCAATTAGTTAGCAAATATTTACTGAGCACCAACCACGTGCAAGAAGGTATTCCTGGAACTGAGAAGTCAGTGCTGAACACCCCTCCATGGACACCCCTCATGGAGCTTACATTTTACTGGGTAGAGAAAAATGATAAACAAATATCCAGTCTGCCAGGGGGTAACAAATCTTTGGAGAATAATAAAGTAGGTTAAGAAGGAAAGGGAGCTTTGTGGGGGACAGGAGAAGTTATTTTTTGGGGGAAGGAGCAGTTAAATTTTATTGAGTGACCCAAGAAAGGCTCTAATCAGAGAGATGAATGCAGCACCTGAGGAGATGAAAAAGCGGATTCTGTAGATGTATGGAGAGAGAATGTTCTATTCAGAGGAAATAGCACGTGCAAAGGCCCTCAGTGGGGCGTGTGCTTGGCATGTTGAAGGAATAGACAGAGGAAGAGACGGTAGGAGATGAAGTCACTCTCAAAACATGACCGTTAAAAGACAACTATATTCATTCTAGAATAACTGCTGCTGACATCAGGGGACGTTGTTTACAGTTTTATGCTATCTTGGGGCTGCTGTGGAGGAGATTAAGAAAAGATGCCTGGATATTTATGTTTGAGTGAATTTGGCTTTCTTTCCTCTTGGTCTTATTAAGATTAAATGGTGAGTTGTAGGAGTAAGAAAGAGTTTATCACTCTTGTGAAATATCTATATACTTATGACTTTCCTGTCACTTTTTAGTAATATATATTGTATCCTGAATATATCCTCAGTTCTTTGCTCTTTTTGAGAATGTCTTGCGCATCTAGAGCTAATCTGCTCAAATAAAGCCACCTTATGCGCCCCATCCTGGTATCTGTTCTCAGTGCCGTACTTAGAATTGCAAACATGCATTTGTTGGCTCATGGCTGCTTGAATGCTTCACCTTCTGCATTTCTGGTCGCAAACACCACCACGTGTGCTTCTCAAATAAACGGAGGAAAGATGCTCACCAGGAACTGGTCTTTTCAGGTACTCTGCTGTTGTCTTTATCCAGTAACTCTTCAGTATTTCCGTGGACTTTGTCCTGTACCGCTAATCCGAGAGAGAACATCCTGGGAGAAATCACCTGAATGATATTAATGGGGATTTGAATTTCAGCAATTAACTACAAAATTCATTTTAAGACACCTATGGCTTATCCTGTAATCTAACTTCAGGAACACTTTTTGGGGGAAGATAGCTGACTGAATGAGATTGTCATGTCCAGTGAAACATACCTTTTATATCCCTGGAATGCACGTAAAGGAGTATTTAGTACTCCCTTAGATATTCCCAGGCACCAGAATAGCATCAATCATGTCCTTATCTATTTCAAAGCAAATATTTGGTTATATCATATTATATTGCAGTTTTTGCAGTAATATGTTCAGCTTTGCAGTAATGTATTCAAATCATTTCCTTTCCTCCCTTCTCTCTACATTCTGCCTTTTCTATTGTAGTAAACATTAAGCATTATTTCTGTTCCCTAAGCTGCTTTTAAAATCCAATAAAATATAAAATACTCTCTAGACAATCTGCATAGCTAAGGCGTGGAGGACACCTCCGGAGTCTTGTTTACCAACGTAATTATCACATGTATTTCTAACATGCTCCCGTGCCTTGTGCTGTGCCCTCAGGAGGTGGCAAGACCTCTCTGGGAGAAATTAGAGAGTCCAGGTTCGATAGTTGAATCCCGTGGGTCTCTGGTGAAGATAACTCCGATATCCGGTGACTTTAAAGGGAGCTCACTTCAGAGAGAAAACTGCTGCTGTTGCCCTGTTGGCCTGAAAATATTTGCAATACATCTGCTGTAATTATTGCTTCTCCCTGTTGGCTGATCCTCAGAAAATTTCCAGCATAAACCTGTTTTCACTCAGGTTTCATTTTGAGCTCGACGGGTTCCTCTCACACCCCGCGGTCCCTGGCTCTCTCCCTCATTCCCCTTCCCGTCTACCTTCCACTGGAAGCGACGGCTTGAAACAGTGCCATCTGTGTTTGCAGTGAGAGAACTCACGTCTCAGGTGTGCAGAGGCAAACAAGCGGAAGCTCAGATGTCAGCCGGCTCCCTCCGCCCAGGAGCCGGGACACGGTCCAGAACGTAGGACACCGGAGTGTGAGAGAGTCGAGCGTCACTCTGGCGACAGTTTACAGGTAGGCAGGGACAGAGCTCCGTGGCTCTTAGATGTTTTTCTTCCACTGTCTCCTGGAAAGCCGTGGATTCACCCCCCACCCCTAAATTAGCAAAATGCTCCACTGGCCTTCAGGGACCTCTTCTCTTCACACAGAACACCAGGCTGCGAGGGCGTCGTGGTTTCAACGTCTTCACGGGCTTCCTAGGAGGTCCCTGAGGCCAGTCTAAAGGTGCTGATGTAATCCCCAAAGAGACAGATCTGTCAGAGGTAAGGAAAGTGTCCCCAGGATGGATAAGAGGAAGCAGCCAGAAGCTCCTGGAGCACAGGTACCGTTTGTCTGCTTTTGTCCTCTTATGAAATCCTCTAAGGGAGGAAAAAAGGATCCTACATATAATTTTCTTTCTCTCTTTTTCTTTCTTTTTTTTTTGCTGAGGAAGATTAGCCCTGAGCTAACATCTGTGCTACCAGTCTTCCTCCACTTTATATGTGGGTTGCAGCCACAGCATGGCTGAGGGGTTGTGTAGGTCCATGCCTGGGACCGAACCCTCAAACCCCCGCTGTGGAAGTGGAGCATGCAAACATAAGGACTATGCCACAGCTGGCCCTGAGGATCCTATATTTTTAAAGGGCCCTTTTATTCCAGTAATCAACACAGAGCAGAGGCCAGAAGAAATGGCTGCTTCAATATTCCTTAATTCCCTTGGCCCATTTTCCCCCTATTTTTCGGTGTGTCTTTTAGTGGCCATCCCATATCCGGCTCCAGGAGAAGCGAGGCGAACTACTCTAGTTTCTCACACACTAGTTTTCCTCCCGTATGACTCTTAACTCACATCTACATGGAAGAGCACAAAAATGCAGATTTATGAAGTGGCAAAGTAATTGACTCAACAATCTAAATTTTCATCTTTCTATAGATTTAAAAATTTAAATTTAACCCGTGGTAATATTTATTCTAAAAAGTTTTATTTTTGACTCTAATGTAGTCGACTAAAACTCGATGTAGGGAATGCACAGAGGATATTTTTTCATTGCATTTTAAACACAGTATGAATGATTTGAATATAATTTCAATTAAAAAACAGAAGGCAATTTTTAGAAATAAGAATAACTTCTTATTATGCTTCTCCTTGTTTTATTTCTAGATTTTACATTTTATATCCAAATCTACATTTTTACCAGAGTGTATTAAAACAGTAATTAAAAAAAAAATGGGGGGCCAGCCCCGTGGCTGAGTGGTTAAGTTAGCGTGCTCTGCTTCAGCGGCCCTGGGTTTTGCCAGTTTGGATCCTGAGCACGGACATGGCACCGCTCATCAAGCCAGCTGAGGTGGTGTCCCACATGCCACAGCTAGAAGGACCCACAACTAAAATATACAGCTATGTACTTGGGGGCTTTGGGGGAAAGAAGGAAAAATAATAATAAAAATCTTAAAAAAAAATAATGGGTAATTCTCCCATTTCACATCTTATTTATAATCAGTAGAGGCTATATCAGATCCTGTGTTTGGTTACATGCCTTAAACTCATAGGTTTTTCTGTCTCTTTAAATGTTTTCATTTTTCTAGGACTGTGGCCTGCTTTCCAGACTGTCTGCTTCTGCCCCTTCACTCGCCCGATTATCTCAACTGCAATGCCCTTCATCTCAGAGCGCTTCTGTATAACCTCCCACAGCCCAGCCATTAATCATTCAACAACAAACCCCTTGGGAGCACCGGTTGAAAAATGAGTTAGATCTTGGGATTTTCTGCTTCATGTTCTAATTGAACTTCAGTAGAACTATTAAGAGACCATTTTTTGATAATTCTGCTTTATTTACTTTTCAAATTTAAGCCCTATCAGAGAAATAAATAAAAAAGGGCAGCATTCCAAGAAGGAGATTCTTTGCATCACTTCATGAGCTCCAGCATCTTAGACTCTGAGAAAGCCCTGTTGCTTCTAGGATGGTCCAAGTCTTCGCTCCATCCCACGCTGGGCACAGGCGAGCATGCTGTCCCCTTTGGGAAGCTTGGAGAGCTGCTCCATGTGGGTCCTGGTCTGGGAGAAAAAGGAAGATGAAAGGAGAAAATGAGAAACGTTCATTTTTGTTTTTTCTGACTTATTTTTGTTTAATAAGGTATGTTAACACTTCTGTAAATGTCTGAGGAAGGGCAGTGAACTCTACAAGGAGAGTCATGAAAGATCCTTCAGAAAGTCTGTTCCGCGATTGTCTGGGACTCCGGAGCCGTGATTGTCTTCTTCTTTACATACTATGTGTGGATTAGAGAATGACCCATGATTCTTCGGTGTTGTTTTTATTGTGATTATAATTAAGTGGAAGGATTTAAAGTTTTTCACACTTGTAAGCATTTCCGAATATTTTTCTTCATTATGTTTTGCTCAAAGCTCTTCTAGCACTTTGCTTTTTCGTACGTTCTCACATGTTAGTATGCTAAGTTCTCACAGCAAGTTCAGGAGATGTTAATTTTCCTCTGAGATCAAGAAAGTTGCACATATAATATTAAAATGGGAAAAAAATGATTCATAATAGTTCAGAAAACACAGACCTGATTGCATCATTTCCGTCCTTGAATGGCTGCCACTACTCCCCTTTGCATTAGACGGAGCTTAGGCCGGTTGGTTGGCAGTTCAGAAGCATGCCCTTGTGACGCCCACCCCAAACCTAGTCTCACCCTAACTCGGATCTCATCCCTCACCACTAGCTACCTGCCTCATCCATTTCACATCCCAGTCCTGTGGCTGCTCGCACTTTCTACATCACGCCTTGGGCTTAGAGCTACCTCCAAATCTTTTGCTCAATTTATTTCTCTCACCTACGTTGTCCTTCTCTCTCTCCTCTTGAAAGAAAATTTTATTCATCATCCAAGATTGAGGTTTCTGAGAGCTATCTTGATCCTATTGGCCAAAATGAATATTTCTCTATTTCAGGCTTTCATAGCACTTTATTAGTTCCTGTGTTATGAAGACAATGGTTAATTAGCTTTATATTAAAGACAGCTGCACATACTGCTGCCTCATCGATGAGATTTCAGATTCCTTGAAGACCACACTCCGTGTATGTAGAATTGAAATAGCTATCATTTATCAAATGTGAATGCACACTACCCTATTTGCAGATGTTTTCCAATGTCCACATTTATTGTGAAAATTTCGTAAAATATTGATGAACTCGAATTTCTTTCCTTCTGACCCATACAAACAAGAACCAACCCAAATATCAAATTACTGGGTAATCCACTATTACTGTATCACGAGAAATACTGCACATTAACATAAGAATATATGTGGATGTGCTTTGGAAATTATAAAGCACAATATTTAAACTAATTGGTATTACACAGAGAACTTTAAGTATAGACCCCAAAAAGCCATACCTACCTTCTCCGTCTTCCCAGGTTTTGGGAATTATTTTATTTCATGAACTTTTACAAACCATTTTCCTTTCCTCCATGGGTCAGTGTTCTTCTTTAGTGCCGGCAAGACCAGGCCATTGACCTGGTAAGTGAGCACTCCTGACTCTTCCAGGACAAGACACCTGCTCTGGTCAGTCTGCTCTGAGGCTGAAGGGCAAAGCCAGCTCCCATGTCCAAATTTCCAGGCTGACTCTGCAGCCCTGACTCTACTCATTTGAACTTTCGATTAACGTGGGACTGAAATAGCCCTAATGCCTTAGTTTTTTGTAAGGATACTGGTCTTGTTCATCCCGTGTGTTGAGGATATTAGAAGATTTCTGGGCAGTTCTGGAGGTATCCCAGGAATCCTGATTTACTTGGAATTTCAGACACATACTGTAGTACTTTTAAAATATGTCCACAAAAATCTTTGGCACTCCTCCTTCAGAAGGTGGAGACTAACTCTCTTCCCCTTGACTATGGGCCTGACTTAGTGGTTTGATTCTAACAATAGAATGTGGGTAATTTCTGAGGCTAGGTCAGAAAAGACAGTATCACTTCTGCCTTGATCTCACTCTTGGTTCGCTAGCCAAGTCGCAAGAGTAATCTCTCAGCTTTTGAAGAGCTATTTTAAAAGGGGACTGAGGTCTCTTGCCAACAGCCCGCACCCATTTGCCAGCCATGTAAGTGAGCCATCTTGGCGGTGGATCCTCCAGCCCCAGTCCAGCCGTCAGATGACTGTAGCCCCAGCCAACATCTTGATTATGAGCAGGTGAGAGACTATGCTTGAGCTGAGCCAGAACCTACCCATCTATGGGGCTCTCAGATTCCTGATCCACAGAAAATCAAAGACAATCGATGATCACTTTTATTTTAAGCCACTAAGTTTTAGGGTAGTTTACCATCTAGCTAGTTAACTAATGCAGAATTTGGTATCTGGAAGTGGGATACCGCTGTAACAAGAAACGAAAAGTGTGGGCTTGGTTTTGGAATTGCTCATTCAGTGGAAAGCTGGAAGAACTTTGAGAAGAATTTTAGTGAAAGCTTAAAGTGCTTTGAAGTGATTGTTAATAGAAGCAAGCCTGATGGCTTTTGACAAGACTGCAAGTGAGGGCTTAAAAGAAAGTGAGGAAAATGATATTAGAGACTGCAAGAGACAGATTCTTGTTGTGTAGCAGCATAAAGGTTAGCAGCACCGATGAAAGTAGTGTGGAAAGGAGAAAATGGAGCCAGTGAGAGGGAGGATCTAGCTAATAAGATTTCTAGGCAGTCTGTTGAAGGGATCACCTGGCTTCTACTTGCTGCTTATGGTAAAATGCAAAAGAAGAGAGATAAACTAACAGAAGGCCTACGGAGCATAAAGGATACAGGAATTGCTAGTTTTGCAAATCCCAGACCCTCTAGATAGCCAATGCTGCTAAAGTTAAAAATGGCTCCAGGACAAAGATCAAATTCAGAGCACTGGCAGGAAAGCATGATGTGAAGAAGTAGCCAAGGGTGTGGCTGTAAACCCCTTTGTTAAGACTGCAGGAATATCTAATATCTAATACGGACCTCACAGGACTGTTCAGAGAATAAGATTTCTGAAAATCTTAAAAAATATCATCTCTCTCCAGCCTCAGAAGAAGCCCAAGGTAGCAAAAGGCTTATCTCAAAGACATTTGTGGTTGTGGCTTTTGTCTAATGGAGTGAATGTCAACAAGAATCATAGGAGACCTGCAAAGTTTTTAAGGGGATTTTATTGGCAACAACACTGTCTACTTGAGGGACCAGCCTGGTGGCACGGTGGTTAATTTTGCACATTCTGTTTCGGTGGCCTGGGGTTTGCCGGTTTGGATCCCAGGTGCTGAACTATGCACTGTTTGTCAAACGATGCTGTGGCAGGTGTCACACATATAAAGTAGAGGAAGATGGGCACAGATGTTAGCTCAGGGCTAATCTTCCTCAAAAACAAAACAAAACAAAATAACATTGTCTACTTGAACTACAAGGGACAGAAACAGTAGAAATGAAAAGAAGCCTTTGGAACCCAGAACTTCTACCAGCAATAAGTAGACTGAGTAAACTGTTCAGCTGAAAAGGCAAGCTGCCTTTCATGGAAAAGAAAGAATGATTCAGAGGGAAAAACAGGAGTTTAGAGGACAGAATCATGAGCTGTGGAGAATGGTTCCCAGGCTTTGTCTCCCAATCAAGGAACTGCCAACATGTGTTCTGCTACATTTCAGAATTACCATGGACAAGTGACTCCTGTGTGTCCCCTGTTTCGCCATTTTTAAAAGGGAGTACTTACACTGGGCGCCTAAGCTCGTCTCACCCTTATCTGCAGGTGTATGGCACAGGTACCTTGTCTCTTCAGTGGACAGCTCTTCAGTTAGAGAGGAGCCGTCATCAAGGAACCACAGCTGGGGAGCTTCATTCACAGCACGATTTGATTTAATGCCAAGGTCCTCCAACGTGAATCTCATTGCTGCTGTAACAAATGATATTTCGGGGGAGGGTTAGAGGTGGTGTGTATATTTTGCATGTTGGAGGAAGGTTAACAATTTGTAGTCAGAGGGCAGACTCTGGTGATTTTATACTACATCCCAAAACTTTTTGACATTACTCCTTTCAAAAAGTAGCGCTCAAATGCCCTTCCCTGGAATATGGCTCAGACTTAACAACTTAGTTTTAACAAATAGAATGTCACAGAAATTACAATATGTATTTTTTTTTTTTTTAAAGATTGGCACCTGAGCTAACAACTGTGGCCAATCTTTTTTTTTTTTTTCCTGCTTTATCTTCCCAAATCCCCCCTGGTACATAATTGTATATCTTAGTTGCAGGTCCTTCTAGTTGTGGCATATGTCCACACATTGTGGATGCTGCCTCAATGTGGCCTGATGAGTGGTGCCATGTCCGCACCCAGGATTCAAACCAGTGAAACTCTGGGCCGCCGCAGCGGAGTGTGTGAACTTAACCACTCGGGCACAGGGCTGGCCCCCTTTTTTTTTTTTTCAGGAAGATTAACCCTGAGCTAACATTTGCTGCCAATCCTCCTCTTTTTGCTAGGAAGACTGGCCCTGAGCTAACACCCTTGCCCACCTTCCTCTTCTTTGTATGTGAGATGCCTGTCACAGCATGGCTTGACAAGCAGTGCCTAGGTCTGCACCCAGGATCTGAACCAGCAAACCTGGGCTGCCAAAGAGGAATGTGCGAACTTAACTGCTGCCCCACTGGGCTGGCCCTAACAATATGTGTCTTTTGATGCTGCGTCATAAAAGGCATCATTGCTTCCCCCTTGGTCTCTTTCTCAGACCACTTGCTCTGGGGAAGCCAGGCTTTATGTTAAGAGAACGCTCAGGCAGACTGTGGAGAGGAGCTGAGGCTTCCTACCAGCAGCCAGCGTCAGCTGGCCAGCCCTGTAAGTGAGCCATCTCAAAAGCAAATCCTTCAGACCTAGTCAGGCCTTCAAATAACGGCAACATGGGTCAACATTTCAATTGTAACCTCGCAAGAAACCTTGAGCCAGAACCACTCAGATAAGCCACTCCCAAACTCCCAGCCCACAGTAGTAGTTATTTATTGATGCATAACAAATTACCCAAAAATTTAGTGGATTAAAAAATTAAGCATTTATTTTCTCAGTTTCTGTGAATCAGGGACTCGTGAATGGGTTAGCTGAGTGTTTCTGGCTCAAGGCCTCTCACGTGCTCACAGTCAAGGTGTTAGCTGGGGCCTCATCATCTAAAGGCTTGACTGGGCTGGAGGATTTGCTTCCAAGATGGCTGTTAAGGAGGCCTCAGTCCCTCAGGGAGCGTGGGCAGGAAGTCTCAGTTTCTCTTTCTGTGGACCTCCCCACAGACTGCTTGAGTGTCCTCACCATATGACAGCTGGCTTTCCTCAGAGCGAGTGCTCCAAGAGAGGGCGCAAGGTGGAAACCACAGTGCCTTTTGACCTGGCCTTGGAAGTCACACATTGTCTTTTCCACAATATCCTGTTGGTTACACAGGTGACTCATATCCCATGTAGGAGTGGACCATAGAAGGACATGAAAACCAGGAGGTAGGAACCCCTGTAGGCCACCTTAGAAGTTGGCTACCACAATGAGATAATAAGTGGTTGCTATTTATTCCACTAAGTTTTGGGGTAATTTATTATGCAGCAATAGATAACAATATACAAACTGAGCAATATGCAGTATTTCAGTTCTTCCTAGTGATTCTAACTGAAGGCCATTAGTGCTGCCTGCCTCCCATGTTCATGAAGTACCAGGAGCTGTCATTGACCAGAAGGTCACACACTTGTTCCTGTTTTAATAAAGCTCTCTAGTTGGAAGGGTGTCCAAGGGACCCCACAATCTCTGGAATTGGCTTGACATCCTAGCAGCTGGTGCCAAAATCTTGGCAATTCATTAGCCAGTTTTATTTATCTATTTTCTAATTTTTTGTAAGTCAGATTTTTCAGTTTTTAACTAAGATCCCATCTTGGATTCTGAAGGCTTAGTTTCCTTCTGGTAAACAAATAGCCTATGCCTTTAGAACACCCTTTTCACACCATGCCTTTTCAAATAGGAAAGATACTGGTTTTGTCTCCTCTCCAGGCTTTTGTGGGAAGGCTGTAATGAAAATCAGTCTCCCCAGATAGAAGCACAGAAAAAGAGAAGATCAGGGAAATACAGCATGTTGTTTCCAACAAGGTGGCAAATTCATCTGAAATGACAGAAATCCCGGGTAATGACGAATCTCCGAGGACCGAGTGTCACAGCAGACTAGCTGATTGGGGTGTGCGACTGAGCTATAGCTTAATATCAATACTTACACTCCCGTTTGAATTGAAAATGAAGCAATTAAAAGTTACTAAATCCCTTATTTTGAATTGCTTCTGGTCCCTTCGGGTTTGCCATAGCCCAGTTTTGTGCCTCTCATTTTGAGAAGCCGTGTCTTGCAAATTTGAAAGTTCATAGACTCTATTTTGAAATGGGCTTCATTCCAGAAATAGGTTTTACTTTATTATTTTCCATTCCCTCTGGGGATGTCTTGACAAAAATGGCAAAACCCAAAGACTTCCTGAAGGCTAATCTTTTTTCTGGGTCATAGGATTCTTTTCAGTTTTCATCTGGAGAGGGTTTTCTGATAACAACACGTTTGGCTGGCGGTGAACTGGAGAAAATCCTGTTGCTTTAGCTTTAACAATGAGTGGAATTTCAGAGCAGTATGATTATTTGCTTAACACAATAGAAGTTGATGCAGACTGGACTTACAAGTGTCAAATAGACTGTGTGGGAAAAGCTGTATTCCTGCCACTGAGTCAACAAACACCTCTGAAAGCAGAAATGCTGACGCGACTGTAGCAGACCATTTGGCCAACTTCAATTCATTTCCAAAGATTAAACTGGATTAAAAAGATCTCTATGAAGAAACGGTTAAATATTGAAAACAGCAGGGATCTGCAAACTAAGAGGGAAAAAAGAGAAGAGTCAGTGAAACGAAACATTAGAAACACAAAACAATGTGCAATTAATATTACCTGTCTCAGAGGCAGGTTTGTTATAAAATGGAAACCGCAAAAGAACAAATGATCAAAGAGGATGCTGAAGTCCTCAACTCATTACTCACATGCATCATGAAGTGTCAAACAAACAGTGATTAGATTACAGGGAGATGCTCTATCTGCTGAGATTTTTAAGCTTTTGGCTCTGTTGGGTAAACACCTTCCAAGTGGATATGAATTTATTTGAAACTGGTGTGTCTGAGTTTATTGGCCAGACATAGCTTTTTAGATATGACTTGAATAAATCACTGCCTTATATCATGCAGGTGTCCGGCCCAGGAATACCGATGAGGTTACGGGGTCAAGAGCAAGACCTGGACTAGGAATCAGGAAGCAAAGGCCTGGGCTGCCTGAGCAATTTGGGACAGGTCAGTTTAAGACTATGAGGCCCAGTTTCCTTATTGACAAAACCCAAGCCTCAGTTCTTTATCTCTCTGCTTCACAAGATTGCCGAGAAGGTATCAAATGTAATTATACACACACACACACTCACACGCACACTCACACACACACAGACACACACACACACATACACACACACGAAAGCACTTTAGAATTTTTTCCCTTTTTTACTGCTCCAGTCAACAAAGGGAACCTCACTGAGGCCTCTGGGCCATGGAGCTTGGGCAGGACACCCCCTGCAGGGGAAGGAGGAGTGGGTGGAGGAGATGACGCACTGCAGTTGATCAAAATGAAAACGGACATGATAAAATCTAATACTTCGGGTAAATACTGTTATTGTCCTCATTATTCAAATGACATCGTGACGCCATTATGTCCAATGACGTCACTTGTCTCCAGGCAAACAGGGACAAAGGAGTGGATCCTTCATCTACTTTCGGTTTGGGGGCTCCAAACCACTGCAGGCTGGTAGCCACTGTTCTAATAGTGGGAAAGGAGGAAGGGAGCTAAGGTGGACTCCATAATCTGAGGCGTTGTGATCTCTTTAACCCCTGAATAGGTATATAATATGATTCTCCTTAGAATATAACTACGGGGAGACACTCAGTAATGAGCAACGCAAAGACTGGCCTTCTGTGCATACTGAGTGTTCTGATCATTTAAAAGTCAAGATCAGTATGCGTTCCGTGTGCTTGAGTTCTTCTCTTGAATAAAAACAGCTAAATTAACGGTGGGAATAAAGCTCAAGTTTTAGGTGCAACCATTTGGGAGCAATTCGTACTTTGTTTCATAGCCAGAGATCTCAACAATAAATAGCACTGGTCATAAAAGGAATGAAGAGAAGGTTGGAACAGTGTGAATCCTTCAGTACAGCTCTGAACATCGTTTCTCGACCTTGGAACTGTTGACATTTGGGGCCAGGCAGTTCTTTGAGGGGGCTCTCTTGTGCATTGTGGGGTGTTCAGCAACACCCCTGCTCTCTACCACAAGATACCAGGAGAAAACAGCCTTCTCCTTCAAGTTGTGACAACCAAGAAATGTCTTCAGACATTGTTGAATGTCACCTGGGGTACAAAATTGCTCCCGTTTAAGAACCATTGCTCTCAAAACATCTCAAAAAACCATTGATTCCTAGTAATCTAGCGATACGTGAATAGCAGTTGACAGAACCCATAGCTTGTATGCAGATTCTATAGTAGTAAAAGGTCAATAGCATATTAAACTATTCTTAAAGCAATTTTCAAATTTGTATATGCTTCAAATAGTAATGTGTTTTTGAAATTGATGAGATTGTTGCCTCTTATTAATAGACTACTTTATATTTTAATCAATAAGCAGAGCCGTCCACTTATTCTGTTAACTCTCTTTTTAATTTTACTCACTTTATTCCAAATAAGATTCCGAAAATAGTGTCAAGAAATAAAGTAATACTATATAATATCAGACCCATTAAAACAGTTGAAGTGTTTTCTTCAACTTTAAGTATTTGAGATGTTTTTATCACCATGCTAGCAAAATGCCTTTAAAAAGAAACAGGGGCCGGCCTCATGGCCAAGTGGTTAAGTTCACGTGCTCTGCTTTGGCGGCCCAGGTTTCACTGGTTTGGATCCAGGGTGTGGATGTGGCACCGCTCATCAGGCCATGCTGAGGTGGCATTCCCACATAGCACAACCAGAGGCACTCACAGCTAGAATACACAACTATGTGCTGGGGGGCTTGGGAGAGAAGGAGAAAAAGAAAAAAAGATTGGCAACAGACATTAGCACAGGCACCAATCGTTAAAAAATAATAATAAAAAAAGAAATACTATATATATAAAAAAAGAAAGAAACAAATAAAAAAATGGGTTTTCAATCTCCACACATGTGGAACAACAGAAATATATCCAATACGTATATCTGTGTGTCATGGTTAATTATATGTGTCAACTTGCCTGGGTCAAGGGATGCCCAGGTGGCTGGTTACACATCACTTCTGTGTATGTCTGTGAGGGTGCTTCCTGGGAGGATATTACTTGAATTGGTGAACTGAGTAAAGCTGCCTGCCCTCACCAAAGTGGGTGGGCACCATCCAATCCACTGAGGGACTGAACAGGACAAAAATGTGGAGGAAAGTTGGATTCACTCTGCCTAAGTGCTTAGCTGAGGCACTGCTCTTCTCTTGCCCTCAGCACTCCTTGTTCTCAGGCTTTCAGACCCAGATGGGAATATATATCGTCTCAAGGCTCTGAGGCCTTGGAACAACACCACTGTCTTTCCTGGTCTCTGGCTTAGAGACAGAAGATGGTGGAACTTCTCAGCCTCCTTAATCACACAGGCCAATACCATATGATGCCTGTTCATATGTATATATATATATCGCCTTTTGGTTCTGTTTCTTTGAGAACCCTGACTAATATAGTATGTGTGTATGTATAATGGATTGAGTATTGTCCCTGAAAAATTCATGTCCACTTGAAGCTCACAATTTGAACTAATTTGAAAATGGGGTCTTTGCAGATGCAATTGAGTTGAGGATCTGAAGACAAAACCATCCTGGACTTAGGGTGGGCCCTAAGCCCAATGACTGGCATCTTTATAAGAAGAAGAGAGGACACGGAGAGACACAGGGAGAAGGCCATGTGAAGGTGGAGGCAAAGATTGGAGCGATGTGTCTATAAGCCAAGGAATGCCAAGAACTACCTGCAACGACTAGAAGCTGAAGAGAGATGTGGAATAAACTCTCCCTCAGAGCCTCCGGAGGAAACCATCCCTGTGGACACCTTGACTTTGGACTTCAGGGCTTGTAAACCGTGAGGGAATAAGTTTCTGGTCTTTTAAGCCATGCACTGTGTGGTAATTCGTTACAGCAGCCCTAGGAAACTAATATGTGTGTATATGTTGTATGGGTCATTGTCCTCATTAGGCAGGGCTGCTATAAACAGAACACCATTGACTAGGGGCTTAAACAACAGAAATTTATTCTCACAGTTCTGGAGGCTGGAAGTCCAAGATCAAGGTGCCAGCAGATTGGATGTTTAGTGAGGCTTCCCAGTTTGCAGACGGCTGTCTTCTCATTGTGTCCTCACAGGACAGAGAGAGAGAGATCATCTCTCTGTGTCTCTTTTTATAAGGGCACTAATCCCACTCATGAGGGCTCTACCCTCATGACCTAATCACCTCGCAAAGGTCCCAACTCCAAATATCATCACATTGGGGATTTGGGCTTCAACATATGAACTTTGAGGGGACACAAACATTCGGTCCACTACAGTCATATTCCCAAGAAGACCTGAGAAATTCATGGGTTTCTTACATCCTTGACCAGGTTAGTGTGAATTTTTATTTTGGCTCATCCATCTCTGGCCAGAGTGTAATGAAATATTCTGCACAGGGAATGGATAGGATATTTTTTTAAGAATTAGGAAATATGGAAACATCTTCTAAACATGTAGCATATCCTGGTTGTTTTTCGCAATTGTGCTAGTATCTGTTGGTGCCATAGGAGTGTAACATGTTTGCCTTGAAGATGGTATAGGACAAAGCACATTGGGAAAGAGTTGTCTCTAACCTCAAGGGGTTGACTCGCTAGTTCAGTAGCTTCTGCTAACATGGGTGAGGGGAGGGAATCACCAAGCCTTGTGTGATGTGTTCTGCTCCAGAAGTGCCAGAAGCGTTGAGCAAAGTCCAGTTCACTGAGTTATAATATCTAAGAAAGCTTTGTTCCAAAAGGAGGAAAGATGGGCATTTGAAGTCCTGTAACTGGGGGATAGACAGAAAACTGGCCAAACAAAAGTAGGCAGTGTCTAACGGAGGAGACCTGAGAATAAAGAAGGAAGGACCACAAAAATGACTCAGAGCAGGTGGACTCAGTCAATGAAGAGGAAGCAGAGTCCAGGATGAAACTTGGGTCTCTGGGGTCAGCAGCTGCATTAAGATCCTCTTTATGCATCTTCTTTGCTCTGGGCAGGTGACAAGAAGTCATTAAGCCTCGCTGACCTTCTTGTTTGACTTGGTACATACTGGGCACTCACACTGGAAGAGGCAAGAATGTTTGGAGTATCGCCCGCTGAATGATCCCCCATTTTGCAAGTAAGGAAAATAAATCTGGAAAAACAATTGTCATGAAATTCAGCGGCAATCTGTTCAACCACCATCTTTAAATTGATTTCTTAAAGGCCCAGATGTGCGATGTGTGACAAGCCTTCCTCTGGTAATACCAAACTGACTTTGCGTCACAAAGAATGGTTGTGAAATTCACAGGCTAGCTGTCTGTCTTTTGAGAGACTCAATTTTGGATAAGAGAATTGGGAGAAAATGTCACAAATTTTCAATTTATAAAGTAATCTCCCTTTTAAAGTATTTGCAATCTTTAGAAAATGGAATTCAGTGTTTATGTGTTTATCCTTTTGACAACTGTCACCAAACACTAGTTAAAATAATGAAATTTGAAAGAAATTGCTATATTCTAATATCCAGAAATTGAAAGAAAATTCTAAAAGGATAAATAAAAAGTAAAACTAATAAAAAATTAAAACAAATTAAAGGTCTTTCATTGCCCTGTTTCCTGTTGATATTGAAGAAAGCTCAGCTACAAAGGAGAATCACCTTAATGTTTCTTGGGTATGTAGGTATTTATTTTTAAAGCTTAGACTTCAATGGATCTACAGAAAACCAAGCCAACGTTTTAAAACATGACAGCTATAGCGCAAACATCAAAATACATTGGGTCAAATTAAATTGCATTATCCGACTCTTTTCTCAATAAAAATACATTCCAAAATCTGTGCTACCTAGTAAAAAAAAAGATCAAGCAATTTCAATGTGGTAGTGATGAAAAAGTTCTCAAATAAGAGGCTCTAGGTATCTTTGAAAAGAGGTTTAAAAAAAAACACCATGAATTGCTTATTTTTAGTGCAAAGTTTATTTTTGATGAGCAAACTTGTCTTGAATACCAAAGGAAAGTCCGTCAAGGAAGCTGAAATGCTGTTGAAATCCACAAAGGAAAAATCTAAGCTCATTTCTTTCCCCTTTTCCCCTATTAAAAAAATAACATTTTCTTAACTAGCTTATTTTCTGACACACAAAGAACACTCTCAGTTTCTTTTCTTTTCATTGTGTTAGTTAGTTGACAGGACCTCCAGGTAAAAGAAATGTTTTTAATAAAATATATTCCCTCACCCAGGGTGGAGTAGAGGTAGCTGTGCGGGAATAAAGATGTTAGCGCTGTCTCCTCTGAGACATATAAGATGTTCGCTTTAATCTATTTGATTGTCCCTGAATTGCTGATTGCTGCTCTTTTCTCTCCCAGGCACAAAAGGGAAGCTTAATACATTTATATATGTACGCACGCAGAATATACAGCCTGTATTAGGCATGCTCATTTGCTTTCTTTTTCACCTCTCTCTGTTTCTGCCTTTCTTCTCACTGTGAGCTGAAAAATGGAAGCAATTTGCTAGAGCCATTCCTAAAGTTCTCCTACCCAGCATCCTGAGTTTTATAATTGCTGCGATATTTCACCCATGCCAGCTGAGATGAGTGAAAACTGTTAGTGGGCTAGAGTGGGGGTGCTGATGTGCTGATATGTCGTGGGCAGCAACCTATAAATATTTGTGTTCCATTTCTCCTCGCACACAGAGATGCTACTTCAGCGGCCATGCAGGGGTTTGTGGGTTTGGTTACGAGATCTCCTATTTCCGCTGAGACCTGAGACATTAGTGGTCCTTGTTGAAATTGCCCTTGAGACAAAGCGAGGGTCTTGGGTAATAATCCTTCATCCCTTCTACTGCTCTGTACAGAAATCTGCGCTGTGTGTAAAGATAAAGATACTTGGCTCCTGTTATAAAAATTAAGCATCCAAATAAACTAATTTTAGAATAACAGGTTAATCTGTGGGGTTTTTTTGTCTGCTTTTTTTTTTCCCCGAATCCTCCCAGTATATAGTTGTATATTTTAGTTGTGGGTCCTTCTAGTTGTGGCATGTGGGACGCCGCCTCAACGTGGCCTGAAGAGCGGTGCCATGTCAGTGCCCAGGATCTGAACCAGCAAAACCCTGGGCTGCCGCAGCAGAGCACGTTAGCTTAACCACTCGGCCATGAGGCCAGCCCCAGATCTGTGGTTTTTAAAAATGTTATAGTTAAAGCCCCATCTCTGAGCCATGTCTGAATTGGTTGTTAGATCAGAATTCCATGGTCTCTCTCATGCTTTCCTAGACTCATGGTCATTCAACAACTCTCATTACGTGCCTTTCTCTGAGATGGATTTATTTCCTTCTAACTTCCAGATGGACGATTTTCTTCACTGTTTAATTAATATATTGACAACTTCCCTCGATTGCATTTTACTTCATAGATCAATCACTGCCCCATTGTCACTCTATTCTATGTAAATACATTTAATCAAAAAGATCAAATTACCTCTCTATCATTTATAGTGTTGATCACATGAAAGCTGGAATCAAAGGTGACAGGGCATGCGATGTGCGTTTATCAGCCTCTACCTGAAACCATCCCCCAAATCTCACTTTCTGGCTCCTGGCATCTTGTTGCACCTTGTATCTCTAGGACTCAAGAAAATTCACGATGCATTCATCTGTTGTTGTATGTCGCATATTCTTTGATCAGGTAATGATGAACTGACAGTTGTTATAAAATCATGAAGCCCTGGATTCACCGGCACTATCAAGTCACTTGCACTAGTTTGATGTCAGATACTGTCATTTGTTCATCCTGTTTGTGACAGGTTGGGATAAAGGGGACAAGGCAGAGATGGATAAGATATGGCTCCTGCTTCAAGGAGCTCGGAGGCTCCTTGAGGACAAGTAAATAGAACCTCTGAGCCACTGGCTTGTTGAATAGCAAACTCCTCGGTTCTGCTAGGAGCTCCTTGGGTACCACTAGGCTTGAGGGGCCACTGAAGTGCTCCCATCCTGCGTGCGTTCTCACAGCATCTTCCCTGCCTGGTCTTTGCTCTGCAGACTGCATGCTAAGGGCTCAGGTGTGAGTAGAAACCCTGACACAACAGACCTTAACAAAATGAGCACATTCATTTCTGCTTCTTTTACCTGGGGGATTCAGGTGTGGCCATCTGTGCAACCAACAAAAGGCAAACAGAACAGCTTACACATGCAAGTGTCCAACAGGAAAAATCGATGCATTATTGCACTTCAAACCATGCTCTGGTATGTAATAAATTTATAATAATACTAAGAAGAGACTTAAGAGACATTTTATATATATATTGGATCTTTATGACATCAAAATGTTGGTTCTTTGACATTTTTATAATATGATTGGGATAAAAAATATTATTCGAAAAGAATATTTTCTGTTTCTTTCATAATTTACATAATATTGTAGACAGAAAAAGCTTCATATACATAAATAAGGATATTTATAATGTATAGCACGTATTATCTCATTTACTATCTCTTTAAATTGATTCAAACTAAGTTTTATTCACATTAGGATTTTACGATCATATTTTCTATTTGTTTTTAGTTTCATTTTACAGATGAAGTTAAGCTTTAAGATGAATTTCTATATCTACTTTTGCATTTCTCAGTTTCTGGGTAATAAAGCAGAAAACACGTCCAAAACAAAGCAAAAGGATTACAGGACTTATGTAGAGTATTGAGACACAGCGATGAACGGAGCTTACATTGGTAGCTTTCAGGGTACAATAGAATGCGCATGGGCTGTAAAGTAAACCAAGTCCTATTTAAAGTTTGTCCATTTCACGGTTGTGTGAGGGACTTTACTAATCCCTCTAGTTTTCAGTTTCATCATTCTTGGGAAGTATGGTAATGCTGACTTCATAGATTTACTGGGAGGATTAAATTAGGTGTTATATACAGAAGGCCTACAGTGGAAACATAGTAAATGGCACGTGTCCCTTAGAGAGAAGAGACTCAAACTGGATTTTAAAATCAGTAGAGAGACAGGGAGACATCGTTTTGAAAGCTTTTGTCAAGAACAGTCTGAAACGTTAGCTCTTTCTAGGATGACATCCTAGCAGAGCTCTGAGAACACATTGCCCAAACAGGCGAATCTCTTCTGATCCAACAATTTCCCAATTTAATTATTTTTAATTTCTATAACACCCCCTTTATTTAGAGAAAAAGGTCTACTTAGAAAAAGAGGGAGAAAGAGAAAGAAAAAAAGAAGATAAAGACAATCATAATCGTCATAAGATAAATAACATGAAAATCTGAAGGTGAAAATCAGTTTTAAAGACGAGAAAGCAAATAGGTTGGTTCTATGAATTGGTTGAGTGCAAATTTGCCTTGAAGCCTCCTACAGCCAAAGCAAAAAGGAAAATTAAATGTTTCACAATGTGTCCTATCAGAAAGGGAGATGCCTGGGAGAATGAATTATTGTCAAACTGGGAATATACACAGCACCCCAGGGATCTCAGCCTCTGTGCTCGCTCAAGTTGTCCCCCAGGCTAGAACAAAGCCCGCCTCTTATGGTTTTCCTCCAGTTTAAGCATGAGTTGAATCCTTCTCAAGACTCAGCTCCGGCCTTCATTCACCAAGCTTCTCCTCCTGAGGTCCTACAGTGTTCCCGCACACCACGTCTGCTTGCACTAAACGTACACTGGCCTATCCACTATCGCTTTACTTGTGGTAAACTCTCCTGTCCTTGCCCCCGTCAAACCTGGGGCTTCATACGTGCTCAAAGATTCCAGATTACAAGTCTATGAAACTCAAAGACCTGATACTAAATCTTGGCGCTGCCAGAGGCTCTCTGCAAGATTTGGAGAACCTTAAGTTCCTGTAGCTTTTGTTCGCTCATCTATAAATTGGTGATTGGGATGCCTACAGAGCAGGGCTGTCGTGAAGAGTAGAGATGATGTAGGTAAGGCTGATCAGTGTTTCCCACATAGTAGGCAAAGAGAAACTATTGAAAGACTGAATGAAGTAATGAATGCAGGCATTAAACAACAACAAATAATGGCAGATAAAAACAGAGACTTATTAAATGATAACTATTGTTATTGCTGATTAGCTGAGTACAGACTTTCTGCTCTGGCCCAGAATGAATAGCAAATGTTGCTTATGGGGTTGGAATTAGAAAAACTGGAAATATCTGAAGTGGGAAGGACCGTCATCCTTAGAAAGTGGGCCACACTTCTGAATCCTTCTTAGATCTAACTATGAAACATGCTTGACATAAACACACACATTTCTCTGATGAGTTACGTGCTTATTCCTTGTATGGCATCCTTTGCCCTACACCAAGTGTATGGGATGACCTTGACTATGATAGTTAAGGAGGGATTAGGGTAGACATGGTAGTGTGCTTTGGGGAGAAGGAAGACAATGGAGAGGAGGTGGATTCGATTCAAAATGGAATCTATATTGGATGGTGGATTGAAAGAGACAGAAATTGGGAATGGACAGTGTTATAACAGACAGGTTCTGTGGTAAAAGTCCTATTTTTGATAGCTCTTATTTTTATTTCAAGGTTTTCCTTCTAGCAATATTTCTATTAGGAGAGAATTGTCACCAGTTTCTTTGCTTTGACTCAAAGTTAGGATAATACAAATGTCTGTTAATAAAACTTCCCTCTGAGTGAGGGGGCTGATTCATTTGGAGGAGAAACACTGTCATTGGCGCCACTTTGATCCTACTGACTAATATTTCCTAGGATCGCCCTTTACTTTAAAAAAGGTATTTTTTTTCCATCCAAAATTGAAATATCTTAATAGTTCTTGTTGATTTTGTAAGTAATATATTCTCATAAAAAAGTAAAAATAATTCAAAAGCCTATATAATAGTAAGTGAAAGTATTGTCTCCTAGTAATATTGCTAACAATTTGTTAAAATTTTCCTGCTGTTTCCACATACCTTTTTATTATTGTAATAAAATCATACCATATATGTTGTTATAGGACCAGCCATTTTTGCTTATTCTACGGCAGACATCTTTCCATGTCCATCCACATAGATATACCTTATTCTTTCTACTGGCTTCATAGTGTCCCACTATATAGAGTTATTATAATTATTTAACCAATTCCCATTGGTGGGCATTTCCGTAGTGTCCTCATCTTAGTGTTGCGATAGTTCCCCAGGGCTGCCATAACAAAGTCCCCAAACCAGGTGGCTTAAAACAACAGAAATGTGTTCTATCGCAGCTCTGGAGGCCAGGAGTCCAAAGTCAAGGTGTGGGCAGGGCTGTGCTCTCTCTGAGGCCCTCAGGAAGGATCCCTCCTGGCCTCTTCCTGCCTTCCGGTGCTTGCAGCCGTTCTTGGTGTTCCTTGGACTGTAGACACATCACGCTAGTCTCTGTCTCCGTCTTCCCATGGCCTTCTCCTTGTGTCTCTGTCTCTGTATTTCTTCTTTTCTTATAAGGACACCAATCATATTGCATTAAGGGCCCCTCCTACTCTGGGATGACCTCATCTTGACTCACTGCATTTGCAGTGACCCTGTTTCCAAATAAGGTCACATTCTGAGGTTCTGGGAAGGACATGAATGAGGGTAGGGTTGTATTGGGTTGTATTCAACCCAATACAAGTATTACAAATAAAGCTTCCTAGAACAGATAATATGCACACTTATCTGATTCATTCCTAAAAATGGAAGTGATAACTTGAAGTATATAACATTTTCAAGACTTGTAATGCTTATTTCCAGATTTTTTCTCCTGAAAGGTTACATTCCCACGGAGCTGTGTGCCTTGACTTATTTTGAATTCTCTTGATTGTTAGTACATTGAACATTAAAACAAAATGAAACGATTTATGGTCATTCATAGTCTTGTACAACTTACCATTTCGATTCTTCGCCATTATTCTATTGTGATATTCATCTTTTGCTTAATATTTTTAAAAACCTTTTTATATATTAAAAGCATTAAGCCATTATCTGTTTTCTCTGTGGCAAAAATATTTCCCACTTGTTATTCTTGTTGTTTGCATTTACAATTTTTAATAACTATTTTGTCACAAAGAAGCTTTTGTTTTTTGTCAGGTCACACGCGTGTGTCTTTGCTTCACGGTTCCCTCTCCCTGAGATTATAAAACCTCCCTCATCACAAGATTTTTTAGGAGCTTTTTTGGGGGTTGTTGGTAAAAACATCCAGCTCCTTTCGGGCTCTGTTTTCCCTGCCTTGTTTTAACTTCTGAGATGTTCCACACTGATCAAGGCTTCTTCTTTTTAATCCCAGAAACCTTGTAACTCTTAGAAATTATTCAAAATTACTGGCCCGTTACTGGGCCTATACTCTGCTTTCAGAATGACCCACAACTAGGATATACAACTATGTGCTGGGGCTTTGAGGAGAAAAATAAAAAAGAGGAAGATGGGCCAACAGTTGTTAGCTCAGGGCCAATCTTCCTCACCAAAAAGCATATCTTTAAAATAAATAAATAAATAAATATATAAATAGACAGAAGATGGGGCAATATTACCATTTTCAACTGGGAAATATAAACTTTCATTGAGTGCTTCAAATAAGAGTTGGTTTTTCATAGAGTATGCTAGTTCCCTGTCTACTCTATCCTCTACCAGAAGTAGTTAACTGTCTACCAAAATGCTACTGTCCTGTGCCTTCAATATGAACTTGCTTAACCACTGGGCAGCTCACAGCCAGAGAGTTTCCAGACTAAGCTGAGCAATTTCTGCTTTTACTTTCATTGCAAATCTGATTATGTCATAGCTTGCTGCACCCTTCGGGGGCCTCCCACGGCTGTTAGACGGAAGTATGAATACTCGGACTTGGCCTGCGAAAGCCCCAAAGAGGTGATTTCTGCCTATTTCTAGTGGTTTCCAAAGTTCCAACACACTGACCTTTCTGTTCTCCTGACTTCCTGGGCCTCAAAACCTTCGAGCGTGTGGTTCCCGACACTTGGAAGGTTCTTCTCTTCAGTACTGAGCTTCATCTAGATGACTCCTACACACCCTTACGTCTTGGGGTCTTTCCCAGGGACCTTTTTCAAGGAAACATTGCCAGATGCTCTCAGGCTACGTTAGATAGCTCTTTACTCACTATCTTGCATTTTCCTCTTTTCCTCCATAGCATTTCTCAAAGACATGAAGAAATAACTTGACTACTAGCATATGAGCTCCATGAGAGCAGAAAACATTCAATCCTGTATTTTCAGTCTCTCCAAAAAATGCCTAGTAGTTCATGGAAATTAATTAAACGTTTTTTGAATGAATGAGAGTACTCTAAGCGGTTGAGAGAGGCTACCTGTCCGTCCCTGTGTGTGCCTTGCCTTCGAGAGTGGAGGAGGTGAGTACAGTAACAGTCAAGAGTGCCCCCCAGATCTTGCTTAGACCCCCAGGCCTTCTGTCTGGTTCAGTGGTCATCAGGAAATCCTCTTTTCTCCAAACTGGAGGCACTCTCTTTCCTCTCGAAGAAGACTTGCCGTGGAGTACTCCATATGTCCCAATACACAACAATAAAAATAAACCATAAGAAGTTGATATTTTTCCTCAATATCTATGTTGTTATTTTCTCCATGAATACATCTTTACTTCAGTATAAGGAACACATTTAAAACATTTGAGAAAAATTTGTGGGGCCAGCCCAGTGGTATAGTGGCTAAGTTTGCATGCTTTGCTTTGGCAGCTGGTGTTTCACAGGTTCAGATACTGGGCACAGACATGCACACTGTTCATTGAGCCATGCTGTGGCAGTGTCCCACATATGGAATGGTGGAGGACTGGTACAGATGTTAGCTCAGCAACAGTCTTCCTTAAGCAAAAAGAGGAAGATTGGCAACAGATGTTAGCTCAGGGCCAACCTTCCTCACCAAAAAAAAAATAAAATAAATAATTGTAATTTCTTTAAAAAGTCTTCAAATTTGCAGATGGCACATCTGAGAGATCCTCTTGCTTGGATTCCTTTCATCTGTGCCCTGTAACATTGCACGTGTCCATACGTCTTTCTGTGAACAGTTCACAAGGTAAGCAGGAAAAAAAAATCAAATTTCCAAACAGTTATGAGTGACTGAGTCTTCCATAAAGAATTGACTGGAAACGTGGATTGACTCTACAAAAAGGAGCTGTCTTTATGCGTTTTCTTCTCTGTGTTTGTGCAACTATTATGTATATCATTATGAGGCAAGTTTTGAAATTTTCCCAACTAGTTTTCATTCTCTTTCTGCTTTTTAAAAAATAAGATGTCACAGCTATGGAAATGATAGTTTGAGGTGTGTTTGAGTCTGCTCAGAACTCCTCAAGAGCTATCCACTAAATTTTTAGGAATTTTGAGTGATTGTTGACATTGTGTTGGTAGTCCACGTCTGCCATGGTGGGAACATCTCACTGTGAAAATGGGCAAATGTTCCAAAACAGAGATCCACTGCACCTCCTCTGGAGAGCCAGATATGAAGCTTTTACCAGCACCCCATTTAAGGACCTACGAAAAGGCTGCCCTCTTGAGAGGTCTACATTCTCTCCCACACCATATTCTCAAAAGGCCACATCAGTGTGCACATAGTTTCTTTGCCCAGAATTCTGCTGTTCTAGTTAAGTTTGCATCTCAACTATCTTTCAATTTCTGGCAATCTAAATTATTTTTTGATGCCCTGATTCTTATTAAAAGTGAGAAAACAAACCTGGGGAAACTTCAGAAGGTCCTTGTTGCTACATGGCTTGAGTCCTAATCCTGGTCCTGGCACTTCCCAGGCATATGGCTGGGAGCAGTTACCTAACCTCTTTGTGCCTCAGTTTCCTCATCTGTAAAAAGAGGACAACATTCCCTATCTTTTCGGACTTTGCAACGATTAGGTGAAATTATACATACATAAGATCACATGTATTTATGAGTTAGAGTAGTGTCTAGCACATAGCGATCAATAAAATTATTATTATTCTTTGAAATAATTTTAGACCTACAGAAAAGTTGCATAAATAGTATACAGAGTCCTTGTGTGTCTTTCAATCAGCTTTTCCTGATGTTAACAGCTTACATAACCATGGCACATTTATTGAAGCCAGGAGATGAACCTTGATACATTGCTGTCAACTCATCTACAGACCTGTTTCAAGTTTTGCAACTTCCCCACCAAAGTTCTTTTTATGCTCCATGAGCCCACATGGATCTATTGTCACATCTCCTTAGTCTCTAATGTGTTATACAGAAAGATTCAGGGAAGGGCTGACTAACTCCAGCAGACTTCACCAAGAGGGAGCGTGAGAGTTGGGTTAAACACAAAGTGAAGGAGGGCAGAGGACCTCTCCTGTGTGTGGAAAAATGGATTTCCTCTAGCCTGCAAACACATGTTTATAAAAGCCTAGATGTTAGTGTGCTGAGCCATTGATCAGAGGTGGGGTCAGAGATGTTGGTGCCTGGAAATCTTCGTTGAGCTACACCATACTTCAGAAATAGCCAAGGGAAGAATGCTTTGCTGGCCACAGTTGTTAGCAAGAGATTCTCTAGCTGAATGAGATGTCAGCCTCTAGGAATGAAGAGAATGCTTGTCGCCTTTCTCCCTTGGGGAGGGGTTTGGTGTGCTGCCTCCAGGTCTGCGAGTGAGTTGGCCTTCTTCAGCATTCCATAGATGGCAAATCTGCTTGTTAAGTAAACTCTTTGCTTTCTCGAGCACTAATGACAGAGCGAAAGTCACCAATGAAGTCTCTAATGAACGTTTCATACAATTCATGTGTGAGACTATCTACATAGGACAATGATGTGAGCATTTGGGGCAATGGGGGTGTAGCATATATTATTGAGGAGAAAAAATAATTATCTATGTATCTATTTTTTTGTTTATAATTTCTTTTCAACACAACCTAAATTCATCAGGCTCTGCTTCAACTTTCTAGTTCACTTGACAATAAACCAAGATGACATTGATTCTGTCAGTAGCCCTGTGGTTTCCTATTCCAATGGTTTGGTGATTTCCATTGTCTTCTCCCCCTGCAATTAGATAAGTAAAAAACACACCCATTTACATGCTGGTGGTCAGATTCATAATATTAGCTTCTGGACACCACAATAATTAAGACACCATCTGTGTGTCTGTTTGGTTCATACACAAAGAACCCTGGAATTATCAGTTCTTCTTTTAACAAAAAGAGTCGGTTAGACACATTCCTGCCAAAACTAAACATTAATGTCCAAAATGAACAAAATATTTTGGTAAAATAGCCATCCTGTGCTGTGTCTGGTTCAATTTGAACTCATGATACTCAGTTTACGCTTTCCAGCTTGGGGAGAGGGGTCTATTTACTGTTGGGATGTCTTTAACTTCAAGATAAAGTGATAAAGCTGAAGTGGTACGAGCGAAGTGTTTAACAGAAGGACAGGAATACCAGGAGAAGGTCTTCTATCTCATTTCATTCTTCCAGCCTCGGCTTTCAGGCCGATACCGAAATGGAAGGGTTGGTGTATTTTGCAGCAGGCAAAGTTTTCAGCACAAAAAGAACTAAGAAACAATTTTTATTCTCTTTATTATAGATACACACAGACTTACACACACATACACACACACACACACACACACTCCCCACAACATGAATTTTGGCACACAGAAGACCAGGGTAAGGATTTAACAGGTAAAACAAAAATTTCCTAGCTTCAGTATCTTCTCGCATATAAGATTTCCGGCCAAATTCTGCAGCTCTGAAAGAGTTAGAATGTTTGGAGAAGATTCTAAGAAACATGTAAACTTGAGATCTTTCCTTCGGTCTCTACCTCCAACTGCAAGTTCTCACTCCGCCACTAATCAGAACAAGGATTCCTTTTAGTTCCACAATCTTCCCATTACAAGCTCACCAATTAAAAGGGAAAAATTGTGCTTCAACTGTGAAAAGGTTCCAGCTTCTAAAGAAGATAAACTGGAACGAAAGGCCCTCTTTGTTCATTTTCCTTTCTCTGGGAAAGCTACCTTTAAGGGTTGCAAGAATATAGTATACAATTATTCTAAAAGGATATGCTTTGAGATTTTTAATTCATTTTAATCTTCCTTGTATTATGAAAGCTATACTTCTTTTTAAGGCTTTCAGACAACCAGCTTAATTTTCATATTGATTCATTCCAGGACAAAACTTTGTATAAACTGAATAGAAAATGACTCTTTTGTGGTGAAGAATATGTGCTTACGTTTAATTATAATGCATGGAAGTGTTCTTTCCTAATTAAACATTTAAACGAAGAAGGAGTATAAATAGAAATTTTTAAAAGTGAGCGAGCACGACATAGTTCATCCATCGCAAGATGAAGGTCCCCATCAGTTCTTTTTCACCATACCCAAAGCTGACATGATTGTCCGGGGTTTTCAAAGTGTGTCTGCACATTTTAGGGGAAATTTTTTCCGTGCATATGATGATTACTAAATTAGCAATATTCTTCACTTGCACAGACTTATCAAGAAGGGGCTTCAAAGTGCTTTATTATCTAATTAAACCTCACAACACGCTGCAATTTTATGAAGACATAAAGTGAGACAGTGCAGTTGAGTGTCTGACATTATTGTATAAAATAAAAAAAGGGATGAGAATATAAATTCAAGTTTGGAAATAGAACACACTTTAGCCCCTGGACCATGCTGACTGCAACAATCTCAGGAAATGTGGACTTTGGTTTATTAGGAAATTTGGCAAAATATAAAATTCTGTTTAGATAGAGATACTCAGTTTTCATATTTATAAAACAAAAATAGCCTTAACTTATGGAGTCATTTTGTAGATTATGTACTATGAGACCTTATTCTTCCCATCTTTCTCTTCTCCTTCTTTCATTCCCAACCATACCTTCTTGAGCCCGCGAGAGTGATACTTTTGCCTCTGGTCATCAGAGTGATTTTTGCTTTGCTCTAGGAGAGATATGAAAAATTTTGTTACTTTCTTTAATACAAAGCTATTTAGTGTATGAAGCCCTGTGAGAGCTTCTGTTGTCCCAGCCCGCTACTTCACGTGCATCCTGTGATCTACTCTAGAACTTACTATGGTACCATGCAGGTAGTAGATGTTGAATAAGTATTTACTGAAAGAAACAAAAAGCCCTTTCCAGAAGCGTTTAGTGGATGTGGACAAATTTTTGGCACATCAAACAGAGGAGTGTTATTCATTACACCTCGTGCTGTACAGGGCTAAGAATTTGGCAGAAAATCCCCAGTAGAATGGTTGTATGGAAAGACAGGCTGCAGGAACACGCTGGGAACCTCTTGACCTTAAACAAATAAATAGCCAGTTATTTCTCCAGCAAAAAATGGGTTTATTTAAGATCAGCAAAGAACTGCAATTTGGGTCCACAACCATGGCGAGGCACAGGAAAGTCCCCAGCAACGCAGCAACAAAGGGAGGCGAAGCTCTTTTATAGAGAGCAAAAGGAAGTTGGAAGAGCTATTGTAAGCAGAGCCCATTGGAGGAGACTGGGAGTTTGAAGTGTACTGGCTTTTCATTGGCTGAATTGTGGCAGTCTCTCATTGGCTGAGCTGTTGCTGGACAAGAAAAGGAAGTCTTTCTTCTTCCTGTTGGGCTTTGCAATCCTGATAGGACATTAGAGCTCCCCCTTCTGGCCTCCTGACTCCATTATCATTTTTATTATTTTATTTTATTTTACTTTTTGAGGAAGATTAACCCTGAGCTAACTGCTGCCAATCCTCCTCTTTTTGCTGAGGAAGACTGGCCTTGAGCTAACATCCATGCCCATCTTCCTCTACTTTATATGTGGGACGCCTGCCACAGCATTGCATGCCAAGCAGTGCCATGTCCGCACCTGGGATCTGAACTGGAGAACCCCGGGCCACTGAAGCAGAACTGCACACTAACTGCTGGGACGGCCCCCTGACTCCATTTTTAAAGAGGTTTCTGTTTATTAATTTTCACAAACCAATAGACAATAAAGTCCAGACAAGTTGTATGCATGTGTGAGAACTGAGTGTATGTATCTGTTAGCCACTGTTGTTTAATAAAACCTCAGTGGTTTACAATAATAAGCATTTGCTATTGTTTGTGAATCTATATGCCAGCTGGGCAGTTCTGTTGGGTTGGGCTGGGCTCTCCTGCGTGTTTGAGGGTTAGCTGGCTATAAAGTGGTTCAAAATAACCTAGGCTGGGGAACATGGGCTCTTCTCTGCATGGTCTCTCAGCCTCCAACAGGCTAATCCAGGGGCTGGGAAAGAGAGAGAGAGAGAAAAGAAGCGCGCATGGCCTCTTGAGACTGGCACACCATCACTTCAGCTGTGCAACTCTGGCCAAAGCAGCAAGGCGGGCCCGAATGAAAGATGGAAAGAGTTCAGCTCTTGGCAGGAGGTGAAGGACCTGGATGCAGAGGGACCATTAATTAGGGGCATCGATGCAATCACTCTACCACAGCAAGTGACTGTCCAATGGACATTTTAAGTCAGTGCAGGGAGAACTGTATGCCCAGTGGGGAAACGACTAACCGTTCGGACCAAAATAAATAAAACTATAAAGATAACAGAAAAAAAAAGAGCATTATCTTTGTAAACGAGATGGAAAAGGCCTTCTTAAGAAAGGTACAAATCTCAGAATTTATACTGGAGAAGATAAACTGTTGTTACATAAAAAGTTAAAGCTTCTATAAAAAACATATGACAGCATAAAAAAGTTAAATGATAAACTTCAAAACTGGCAAAAATATATTCAAATATATCCATAAAATTCATGTGTTGAATATTTCAAGAACTCCTACAAATCATTTTTTAAAAACTACCAACACCACAGAAAAATTTCTAAGGGAAATGAAAAGGCAATATGTTGAAGAAACATAAATTACCAATTAACACATGAAAAGAGAAATGATAATTAAAACAATAATGAGATTCAAAATTTTTAACCATTGCATCACTAAAATTTAAATGCTGCCGAAGGTTGCAGGATAGTCTCATGCACTGTTGGTGGAAGTGTAAATGGAGACAGACTTTCATCTATAAATCATATAGATACAGGAATATTACTTTATTAATTACCGGAATCATAATTGATTAAATCTTTTTTCTTTTACCTTTTGTTTGTTTGCCTAACCATCACATTATCCCTATATATTACTTTGCAGATGGTAACGTAAAAGTAAATTAAGCTTTTTCCAAAATGGTGATTGTAAGTTGTTTCTTTGTGTGCCAGCTCTTAGAGACTTTTACTGCCTTGTAAAAGGTATTTGAACTTTTTAGCCTATTTTGATCTGCAAATCAAAAAACAAATCTTGCCATCTTTCTCTTTTAAAAGTTGAAAGTGAGTTAATTTGCCCAAAATAATGAAATTTGATTATCTTCTGGGCTAGGTGGCCGTTTATTAGTGATGGATGGCCATGTATTGATCCAAAAGTAAAGGGGTAAAAACTAATACATTCTCTTATGGCTTTTTTTTTTTTTTTTTTTTGAGAGCTATGTTTCAGACATAGGGTCTGGTTATTAGCAGATACTCAATAACTTTTGATTGACTGACTCCTTTATTGATTGATTACCTCATTTAATTCTCACTAGAGCGAGGTTTTATAAAGCCAGCCCTTTAAAGGAGAGAACTGAAACTCAGAAGCTAAAAACTTGCCTGAGGTTACATTCTAGAAATGACAGAATTCACACTAGGGCCCCTCCTTCTCCGTGGTGCGTGCTTGCAGTGTTCAAATGGAATTCAAATACCGCCTGCATGCCTTGCTTCCATGTGCACCTTGTGAGGTACATAAGAATTCAAAACTATCTTTTCAAGCAAAAAGAAAACGTTTTTAATGAAATTAAATGTAATAACATTTTTGCGCTATCTTAAAAATGCAGTGATTAAATTGAAATTTTTTACAAAGCCATCATGGATTTAGATAACTACAAAAGTCTTAGGGGCATTTTCAACTTGTCAAATGAAAGAAATTCTGGTATGAGAGTCCAGCAAGCCTTTGCCTAGGCTTACCTGGAGCCACCTGTTAACATGAAAAAGCAGAAGTTATTTTTGCCATCATTCATATATATTGAAGTGGTTTGAAATGGTGTGAAACAACCTGATCCTTAAATGATCATACATCTGCTCTTGACACTGTATCAAATTAGAAAACATACTTTTGCACGGTTGAGAGTAAGCCAGAGTCATTATAATTTTCATTGCTCCTTGCTGGTTGTCTCGTGCGTCTGGGGATGGTTCTCCGTAGGTCTGCTTTCTCTGTGTTAACGGTTCCATCATCGTCCCCACCAAACTGGTGTCAGGAACCTTCGACAGAGAGGGATCTCAAGGTGCTACAATCTTTTCTCTGAGCGGAAATCATTCCAGGGCGTTCTCCTGTTAATGTTTGGAGTAAATCAATGACAGCTGCGTGAGCCTTTTTATTCCTTTTTTCTTTTCTTTTTTTGCATTTGCGATGTCCCTGCTTACTTTGGAGATATATTTGGAAGAAACACTGGAGATTTTTAGTTTTTAAATCCACCTACTAGTATTAGGTCCACATAATGATTTTTAAAATACCGGATTACACTCTGCCTCTTTGTTTAAGTGGAAATGTGATTACTCGGAAGACTCAGTTCTGCTACGGTCACAAATAATATAGTTATTTATTTTCCAAAGCTCAGTGTAGCAGGGTATCAAAGTAGTTTATAATCATCCAAACAAATGTCCTTTTGGAGCCTTCCAGGCTCGGAGGGCTGAAATGTTTCCATTAGGAGAAAGGGATTCATTCACCCGTAAATCTGTTTCTAGGTAGTGAAAACTCTGAGTATTTGCATAAATAATCACTAAAGAAATGTAAATGACAAAGGAGGATTTCATTATCATAAACCTCGCAGAGTACCTGAAGGGCTTGGAATGCCGCGGATCAGGTTTCGAGTACCTCTTACCTTTAAAAGACAATTATCTTCGGCAGATCTGGAGAGAGAGAGAGCACTACCACGTTTCTTGGCAACGGTGCTCACATGTTAACTAGCTGGATCCTCGAAATCAAACGCAGTGGAACGGCTCCTCTTGACTATTTGTATATTAAATATCTATCTGCAAAATCCTCCTGTGTTTCATCGTGCGTGTGGGAATTAGGTTGCGCTGAGAACATTTCCTGAATTACTCCTGGAAAACCAATGATTACAACAGGACTAGACTAATCAGAAGGCTCTCTGTGTAGCATGGTACATTTTGCAAATCACTAGCACACAGATTTCAATTTGCTCACATCACGAAAAAGGAAACTCATGTGGATTTGAAAGGGACGATGTCGGATCCATGATGGCAGCCCTGACTGATGCAAAACATTAGCCCCAGAAGGTTGAAAACGAGAAGGCATCCCCTTTCAGCAGTGTGTATACAGGCTCAAGGTGTTTAGCAAACACAGAATTTGCCAAGGGTAAGATTGTGCAGCTGATTAGAGCGCTAGGATTTCACCCTTGGGCTCTGTTCCCAGGCCTGCTCAGGTTTCAAGGGTGGGGGTCTGCGCTTCAGCCGACCTGCTCCAGGAGATTAGTTCATTTCGGGAAGGACCCTGGAAATTCTCAGCCCAACTGCGTGTGTGCGTGTGTGTGGGTGTGCACCCACGAGGCTGTGAGTACCGACCTTGCGGTATTGTATTTACTCCCCGGTCAAGCCTCTCTCTCCTATCAAGTTTCCGAGAATTCCCTTCCCGCCGCCGGCTCGCATCCTTCCTCCGCCCTCAGATCCATCGCTTTGCCTAAGGCCTGCGGTAGTTCCTGAGCTCAACCGTTGACTTGATTGCCTTCTTATTCCATCTCCTTCCCCTTCTCCTCCCTTCACTTCAATCTAAGCAACAGCAGCAGAATAGCTAAGAAAAAAAAATAATAAAGCATTTCCGTTCTGGGCAAAGCAAAGCAATCATACATCACATTGTCCCTATTAGAAACAAAAAGTAAAAAATAAATTGAAATGCTCAAAAAATCAGGTATTTTTAAGCCAGAAAATTATTGAGCTCTGTTTTTGTTTTTTTTTGGGCAAAATTCTCATTTAATCACTCATTTAATCATTGTTTCTGGTATTTCATAAACATTGGTCTTGGTTTTTTCACTGCATGAGTACTAGTTTGGGACAGTTTTATAAGTGTACATTTGGTACATTTATATGAAAAAATGCATTAAGGTAAGAGGTCCAACCCTGTATTTAACTTTCTGTTCCTTAAATCTCCTGACAATGTGATATTTGATACAAATATTGAGAATTCTGACATAACAACATTCATTATTTATTTGACTCAGAATGATAACACCACCAATAAAGGACATTTCTTGGGTCTAGATACATCTTACTAAATTTTTTTACATAGATTATCTCATTAAATTTTTCAGTCAACTCCATAATGTAGGTTTGATTATTGTCCATATTTTGCCAAAAATACCCCTGAGGTCTAAAGAGCTTTAACAATTTTGCTAGAGTCTCACAGCTGGTAAGTGGTGGCTCTGGTCTATTTGATGCTTGTCCATCATTTGCTAGTACCATATTTTGCCTAATAGTTGCAAGAGTAAAATAGTAGAAGCAAGGTTTGCATACATAGCAAGTTGTGAAGCCATCTGTGACTCTTAAAAATTGGCGTGGCGTGACTCCGAAGGAGGATTTGATGTTAGGGGGCAGGGGTGTAGAAATAGTTGGAGGAGATCATGTTATTAGTAAACATTACTGAAGAGCTGTGCACTAGGCAGGATGATAGAAGTCAGTGTGCTTCTCTGGTTCTCCTCTGGAGTAATCCAAGGTCTAAGGGGGAAAGAGACACTTCACAATGAATATACTGTGATGTTGGGCTATGACACAGTTGAACACAATGCACCTGGCGTTGGCTCAGTGACGTCCTTGGAAACAAGAGAAGGCTAGGACAGACACTTCTCATTTCTTCCTGCAGCCGCCAGGCCTCTGCTGAGGCCGCCATGTTTTCCTCTACTGAGACAAAGTGGCCTAAGTCAACCTGGATAGCTCAGGTTTCTTGGGTGTGTCTTTTACTAGTTATGCTTTTTATTTGCCCCCTTTGTTTACCTGCATCTATCGCCCTTTTTTCTTTTTCAACACACATAGACCAGGCAATCTGGTCTAGTGAAAGAAGCAAGACTTAAGAGTTTTACATATTTGAGACTGAATCCTTGTATGTGGTTCAACTCCTTAATAGTTGTATGATCCCGAGCAAATTATTCTAATCTCTTTGAGTCTCTGGGTCATCAACTAATACGTGGGGATAAGTTATTGTAAGGACTGAATTAGATAATATATGTAAATTGTGAAAACTCGATTAGGTAATATATGTAAATGGTCTTATGCAATACTTGGCATATAGTTGATACTCAATAGATACTAGCCATCGCCCCTTCACATACCCTGCTCCATGTCATTATTGCTGTTGTTTATTTTGTTTTGTTAGGAAAAATTGTCAAAGACTTAGAAACGGGCAAAAGCTATTACTGGACATCCTTTCAGTTGAGTGCTGGTTATTGCATTCAGGAGAACCTTCTGCAGCTGTGGAATGTTTTGCATCTGCCCTGTCCATCAGAGTACCACCAGCCACATGTGGCTCTTGAGCACTTGAAATGTGGCTACTGTGACTAAGGAACTGATGTTTAACTTTATTTAACTGTAATTAGTTTAACTTTAAATAGCCACATGTGGCTGGTGGCTATGGTGTTGAACGGTGTGGGTCTAGCCAACTCTCTGGGGACGGAATGCGTAGGAGTTTGAAACTTTAACTGCCTTTCTGTTGACTAGGCTGTTTTATAACTCTGTATGAGTGGAAGCTAAGGGGTAGAAAACTGGTATTAATGCAAAGGATTCCTGTCTATGTCAAAGCAAATGAATTTTGTCCAGTAAATATAACTGATTTTTACCTCACAGAAAAGATAGCCCGAAACACTGCATTTCATTCCCCTATTGGATATTAACTAGTTTTGTATCAATTCGTAAATTTATTTCAGCACTCCTGAACATCTATATCTATTCTTTAAATTCTATTTTGAATTGATTTTAACAAATTACTGGTTCCCTCTTTTACTGATGAGTTAAATAAAATCTTTATGTGTTCATTTTATGTTTATGTGAAAGTGATGATTTTACCTTGAAAAATCAAGTATCCTCACCATTAATTTCCTAATAGTGCTTTCACTTCAGAGCAGTTTAATGGGAAAATGGGAAATTGTTTCAATGCAACCTGTCCCTGTGGTTGCTTATATTACTGTGTCTATTTTTTTTTCACTGGGTATAAGGGGTTGTAGGAAATTACTGAATGTGGTTATTGCGGGGTTGAGGGATGGCATTGGGAAACAAAACAGAGAAGTCAATTCTAAGCTTGGTGCGTGAGCTAGCCGTGTCTCCCCTCTAGAAACCTGCCTTCATGGATTAGAGATGGCAGGGCTTTGACTACAAGGTCACTCCTCATTTTGTTGGTTTACGTTTCATTGCCATAAGAAGAGAACAACTTGTGTCTTGAGTTTGTCCATAAGACCAGCTGAAATTTGAGAACATTATTAGATAGTCCGGCACGGCCCATGGAGGCACAGGAAATACTGGTCCATGATGAGAGGAGGAGATAAAATGTGTATCACAAGGCCCTGTTTCTTCTTGGGCCTTCTGTTTTTAGGCAAGTTGTACAAATAAATATAAATACAGTTGTGCTTGAGTAAGAAAATTACTTGAGAATTAGAAACAGAAACATCTTGCAGATTAAGAAAAAACTAGAGTTAAATTATGCCATGAGAGTTCTGGAAGTGGAGTGAAAGTTTGAGAAATGGCAAAGGCTTTTAACATAACTGACATAACACACACACAGCGCAGGTTTTGTGTATCTGACGAGGTACAGTGAACCATAACCTTTATCAGTCTCTGCCTGGAATAGTTTTGCGGATGAGAAAGAGTAACCTGTGGGCTCTCAAATCGTGTTTCAGGTGGACACGGTACTGGCTTTGTGTTCATACCCCACATCCATACCCCTTAAAATCCCCAAAAAGAGTGTAAATAGAAATTAATGAACTTCATGCAAGGTTAGTTAAGATCAGCTATGAAACACAGCTACACGAAAGTTGCTCTAGAGTTTTCCACTACTGTTTCTATGACAAATGAAACGCCAGCTGCAGCAGAGATAATTAAAGCAGAAATTCTTGAGTATGCAAAAAGGAAGGAGGCAAAAAAATTAGAGGCATATTGACTCAATAGAATATCACACAATTATTAAAACAATCACTGTAATAACGTTATGGGAAAGGACAGAGTATTCACGAAAGAATGTTGAGAAAAGTAGAATGTGATTTTATTGGGATTTTACAGATACTAGGATCACTGAAGATATAAAACTGATATATTTCTATGGATTAAAAATCAGAAAGAAACGTGAAAGGCTTATTTGTTTTAACTTAAAATTTTTTCTTTTAGTATCCTTTAAACTTGATTTATCAATACTTTGAAAAAAAGGCGCAAAAAGAAAAAAGAGGGGAGAGAAAAGATGAAAAGGAGACACTAAAAGAATGAGAGGAGACAAAGTGAAAAGAAGAAAGCTTAAATTAGCAAGAAAAGTCAGAGACTCGAGCAGAAGGGAGGTTGGGCTCCGCAGACCTCCGCTCTTTGAAGGCCGGAGCCTTTGGGCGTGTCATCGTCGTGTGTGAGCGGGAGTGTCCAGCCCTATTTTCCTCCAGAGCTCATTCACAGCGCCTGCCTGCGGGACCACAAGGTGTCTGGTAGACTTTCTGCTCTTTGTTTTTCCCCTCCCAGCGGCGGTGACACAAAATCCTTTTGCTTCATGCAGGGAAAGGGAGTTAGCGTCCCTTAGGTAACCATTGTCTTAGTAAACTGAATTGTCTGAGCAGACGCAGGGAGAAATGTGCCCTGCTGGCAAGCTGCTAACGGGCCAAGTCATCAAAGGCACTGGAGAAACACGGAGGAGCTGCTCAGGCAAGAACTTAAACTCTTTTATCTTGACGAAGTTTTGGTAAAACTGTAACTATCATCAGTTGGATGGCCAAGATCGAGCCTTGTGAAGTTTCTAAACACAATCAGAAAACAGTGTTAGACAAACATGAGTCAACAGGGAGCTGCTTACTGCAGTTTTGATTTAGGAGGCAGCAGGCAGAGCCGCACACCCTGAAGATTTTAGATAACGATAGAATGCTACAGTGATTGACGCCAAGCAGACAGATTCCACACATGGGGGGCAATAGCACTGTAGCTCCCTCCCAAAGGCTTGGGAAGAACTGCAAATTATTTATACAACATTTTATAATATTTACGGTTCTTAAACACAGCTCTTGTATTACCGATTCAGATTCCATTTTGGCAAAGCTAATTCTTAACTTTTTTATGCTTCTTTATGGCAATAGTCAAAACTTTAATCTGTGTAACCTTTGCAGTTTGCATGAAAGTGTTCCGCGAGTTGTAGATGCTCACTTGGGAAACCACGTAATGGAAAGTTGTCTTTGGAGGTGGAAAAATTGAGCTCAAAGCTCAGCCCCTCACCAGTTTATGACTTTGGATGAGTTACTTAATCTCTCTCTCACATTTGGTTTCTTCATCTGTAAACAGGAAACTTGATGAGATGATGCACAAAAGTGGGATGTCCAACACATAGCAGGAATGTGACAGTTAGCCGTTAGCCTGTGAGGGCACTTAAACAGTGGGGTGTTCAGGTGGGGTTCTTGCCTAACATTTTGTAACCCAGAGTTTAATGGTCATGTATCAGATGCATGTCTCTATAATCTGATATCAATGAGTACAGTGGATTAGAATATGATTAGGCACTATTAGAAGAAATATAAATTCTTTTTTCACCTATATAGAAAAAAGAAAATAATATTTAACAAAGATATTGAAAGCCCAAACTTAAAAGAGCTTGGGCTAGGACATTAACATGAGTTGTCACTTTTAATTCTCATATCAACTCTAAGAGAAAAAGTGCAACTAGCATATCATTTTGCCAATGAGGAAACTGAGTTAATGAGATAAACTGCCCAAAGGGACACACCAGTGAGAAAGTGGAGAGACTCCGGAATGAGGATTCGGGTGTAGATGCCAAGATTTCACAAATAATAGACTTTCTAGAACTCTACAGGGAAGAGATGTTACTTGTGTACATCCCAAAACTGCCCAAAACCTGGAAATGGAGAAACAATGTTGTTGCATGAGAATCCGTTTGTGCAGTACGCTGATAATAGATTAGAGCATGTGAGGAGGGCACTCTGAAGCATGAAGAAAGGAGGTTGGGCAGAGGCGGGAAAGAGGATTGGTCAACATCAGAAACAGAAAAGGGAGTGACCAGGAGGTGGACTTTGGCAGTGAGTGTTCAGCAATGTGCAGGATACCAGGTTGGACAGTTTAATAAAGGGGCTATGTGCAAAGATGCACCAGGAGTATAGGGAAGCCACAGAGGGAGTGCAGGCCCTCAAGAAGGAGGGCACTGCTACTGTCCCAAAACATGAAGGGCCACCAGATTCTGGAGACAGAGTGCTCTGTGGAGAGGGCACCCTGATAAGAGGTGCGGTCTTCCACTGGGGGAGGGGAGGGGAGGATGCAGGGAGTGAGCAGCAGGAAGAGGTACTCTGACATCACTCTCTTCCCTTCCACCAATCTGCCTGTACTCCCTATTGGCAGAAACCAACTGGAAAGGAGGAGTCCATTGAAACAATGCACTTGGATCAGCCTCCAGATGGGACAAAGGGAAGATATCCAGGGACAAGTCATGGAAAGTTTCATACAGTATGTCAGGAAGTGGGGTTCTTATCCTATAGGTGATTGGAAGACATTTGAAGTTTCAGAGAAATCATTCATCAGCACTGTATGCCTATGGGCACATCCAGCCAGTATCCTTTGTGACCACCCAGCCAGCTCCCTTTGCTCTGAATCAGTGGACTGTGATTTTGAGGAGGATGGAAATCAGGAGGACAAAGCTGGAGGTGGAGGTGCAGTAAGAAAGCTAATGCAGGGATTAACAGAAGGGGAGCCTGAGCAAGAGCAGTGCTGATGGGGATGAAAAGGACAGGATGAGTTTGTCAAATATTTTGGAGGTAAGATATGGAAACTGAGGGGGAGAAGTCACGGATGAGTCTGGGGTTATTGTCTGAGAGTATGAGTAGGTAGTTATATCACAAAATGAGATAGAGAATACAGGCTTAGGAGGCAGTTTAGTGATGAGTATAAGCAATTTAATAAATTTAAGTCTGTAAAATAGGACTATAAGAGCTTACACAAATTTAAAGTCTTGAAGACTCATAATTGTTAGTGTCCACTTCAAGATTGTGCATGATCTGATCTTTTTCTTCCTCCCTAGTGTGGCATCTAAAATTACAGACTTTGAAGAATACTGCAGGTATCATGCATTTTTTTGTCTCATAGTTTTTTGGTTTTTTCCTAATCAACCCATATTCCATATTTTTATGGTTGGAGAGCAGTTCAAATTTGATTGCAAATGTTTGACTATAAGTAATCTTAAATTAAATCATAAAATAATATATATGTAAATGTATTAGAAATAGTATCCAAATAAACTTAAAAAATTAACAGTGTAGCACTCCTGGAGTTTTCTTCTTTTTGGAACTGTTATTATGAGTGGCCCTAGGCAAGCTAATTCTTACTCAGTTTCAATAATACATAGCCACTTGCAGTGTTTTAAACGTGTTTTCACGAAACACTTCCCTATAGGCAAAACATAAATAATAATACTTGGCAAAATTGAGGTCATGGACATTAATTATCTCATGTTCTAAGCAGGAATGCAGCAGACATTTCGTTTCTAGGACAAGATAGTATTTTGCTGCAACGCTTTGCTCTCTCACGTAATCACAGATCACTCAAAAGGTATTTTTAAAATACGACTTTATGTTTAAATCTTCTAAACATGTTGAAAGGATAACAATTTAACAATGGAAACATGATTTTCCTTATTATCATATTCTTATATAAATTCTGGATTGTGAGTGCTTTAAATTCATACATGAATGTACCTATTCAACATTTATTCTTACTTTGTTCTCCTTATTACTTGCAATTTTGTTGGTTAATAAGATTTTATTTGTACAATGTTTCTTTTTTGGCATTATTTTGGTCATTTCAATAGCTACCATATTAGCTGTGTTTATTAAAATAACCCAGTACATTCAGTTAAACTAAATTTCCAGTCATGGATAATTTAGAACATTTGTTAGCTGATTCACCCAATATTACTTTAAAAGATATTTAAAATCTTTACTAATTAGTACTATTTGTGCAGGATTAATTTCTAAACAGAGTGATGTTTTACTATATAAAGGTAAATGCTTAAAATAAAAAATACCTAGCTAAAGGCAAGGCCCTCCTTCTCTGAACTCCGCCGTTATCGTCACGACACTGGGATCTGGGGTTTCCATGGCCTTTGCAGGCTCAAGGTGCACCTTCTCCTGGGATGGCCTTCTTGACACGGGTGCTGATTTGGTGGTACCTCGGGACTTAGAAAAATGCCCTGAAATGTGTTGACTCCCTTACTTCTTGCCAGAAATCCTTTAAGTGGATGTTTACCCCAATTACCCCAAATAGAACTTAACATATTCTTGCTAGTTTTAGATGCCTTAAGCCCTTCCTAGGGCCTGGCAAAATCCTTCTAAAAGCTCTTGCTTCCTGTCCTGTCTTATCTTGTCACTCAGTGACACAGTGTGGGGAAGCAGCACAGATCACAACATACCATGATCCTCTGAAACGAACGTTTCCCCGAATCAGCAAGATTTTAGATAGTTGCCCTGCGAATATCCCACCCTTCAATTTTTCTGCAGGTAGTTCAGGCGCAGGACTTCCGCCAAATTGCTTTAGAGTATGGCCATCAGAAAAGCAAAGGCGATAATACCTTGAATTATTTACATACTATCCAGATATTTTTCTGGCAAACAATGTAGAGAAGATAATTTCTTTATTGCCATGATTCAGAGAGTGCAGCCTAGTCACTGCAGGCATATTCCTGGCCAGTTTATTTGCCTGAAAAAATATAGCTATTTTCCTCTTGTGAGGCTGCAGTTTGTGGAACAAATGAGGTGGAACATAAGGAGTTCTAGCTTCTAGACAATCTTATCTCTTGTAAGGGGGAATGATCTATAAGGGTATAATTAAGTCGACTTTTAAGTCTGCTTTAAAAAAACTCTATTAGGAAAAAACCCCCCACAAAACTCTATTGAAACAGCCACAAACTTTAGACACATTGTCTTTAGGGCTTAACAGGAAACAGAATTGGGAGGCTCATTTACTGAAATAGCCCTTATGAAGTCTTGTCTTCATGGAAATTAATCAGCTTAACCATATTTTTACTACTGGCTAACTTAAAAGGGATTTCAGTGAACTGATTATGATTTCTGTTATGGACTGATTGTTTGTGTCTCCCCAAAATTCATGTACTGAAGCTTAACCCACATGTGATGGTATTTAGAGGTAGGGAATTTGGGAAGTAATTAAATTTAGTTGAAGGCATGAGGGTGGGGCCCCCAGGATGAATTAATGCTCGTATAAGAAGAGGAAGAGACCCCAGAATGCTCTTTCTTCACCCCATGAGCGCACAGCAACAAGACTGCCATCTGCAAACCAGGAAGTGTGACCTCACCAAGAACCAAATCTGCTGGCACCTTGATCTCGGACTTCTCGGCCTCCAAAACTGTGAGAATAAATGTCAGTTGTTTAAAATACCCAGTCTATGGTATTTTGTTACAGCAGACCAAGCTGACTAAGACAATCTACTTGAAAAGAGATTTCAGAAATCCAAAGTTTCATGGTTATTAAGCTAGACCTGATGCATTAAGTTGAGATGGGACCTGTCCTCCATTTCCTTCTTCTTTTGTGGTATAGTTTATTCCTACACTGGATAAGCATCAAGTACCTGAAGTAATTGTAAATGAAACATGCATCTCTTTATGAAAAGTTGGACAGTTTGAGGAGTACTGAGATAATATTATGATAGCAGCTCAGTGACGTCTTTGGTGATGACTTCATCATCATTTGGATTTTAAGGAAGTGAGAAAGTGACGAAAAGCAGGTGAAATTTGATACACATCTTCTGAATTACTCAGGTCAATTGATTTTTGCAGAAATACTCTGTATTTCTTTGCAATTTGATTTTATTGTAAAATGATTAATCTGAGAAGGGAATGGAAGATCAAAAGAAGCAAAGACAAGAGTCTTTGAACTAAGAGAACCATGATGGGCCCCCTAGATACCCCATGTCTGTCTACTTTCCTTATCCAAAGAAAGAAACCTTGAACTGCTGCCTCTGCAATCATTCCCTGTCTGCCCTCAGACCACAAGTCCCAGAAAGACAGAGCTAACTGGCTGGCGTTTCTACATTCACCCCAGCGCTCGCCTCCACCTCCTTCTGTGCTCCCTGTCCTCACCCCACCAGCTCCAAATAAGAGCAAACCAGTTGGTTGAGCTTCCGTTCAAGAGATGCCAAAATTCCTCATCAAAGCTTAGTCTGCACTTTTTTTTAAAGCACGGCAATTTTAAGTCTGACTTTCTTGGTGACTCTCTTAAAAGGACCAGAGAACTGAGGAAGAACAACCGGACTTGAGAGAACAGTGCTTGAGCCCACCTGCTCATGGCATTGCTGAGATCGACCAGCTCCTCTCGGTGCAGCAATGGGGGAGGAAGGCTGATTGCTCAGCTCTATTTCAGGACCGTCTCTGAGTGTCTTTAAAAGCCAATTACAAACAACCCGAGGAGGCCTCCAGCCGTGCTCTTTAATTTCAGGCTGTTTTTAATTATAGGAGAATGAAAATTCTCTATTTGGTAATTTCCTTTCCTGCTCAAGCTTTGTACGTCTACCAGGTTTTCCCTTCTTATCAGCTTGGCCACTGTGGCAGCTATTGTAACTCAAATGTTGACAAAGGGTAAAAAACAAACAAACAAACAAAAAAAACCCCGAAAACTTCTCCAAAACAAACCCACAAGAACAAATACAAAAAAATTTTTTTTTGGCATGTTGCCTTCAAAAGGGTACAGTTCTGGGTAACAGAGTGTAGCAAATCTCAGGATACCAAGGGAGACTGAAATGGAAGGAGCCAACTTTAATCTGTTTGGAAAATAAATAATTTGAAGATAACCTCAAATGTTTTCAGAGGAACTACTATACCCTTAGGTCCTTATATCCAAGAAAGTGAGTTATTTACTCACAACCATTTAAAACTTTCACTTCAAATGTTTTTTAATGCATTTATCCATCTACCAATATGTCACAAAGTGCCATTAGCAAGCACAGACTTAGAGCACGTACAATGTATGACCATGCCTCGTAGTCTCTGTTACAGGTCAGGGCATATCCTACAGGATCTGAAATCAATTCAAGAAAAACCTTGGTCAAATAGTCAGATCACTTTTCCTATGACACATGATTTATTTTGGTGGCTCATTACCTTTGCCTACAGTTAATTTAGTATTTTACCACGTGTCGGGAACTCTGCTGGGCTCTGACAATACAAAATGAACAGGACATAGCTCCACTTTCAGCGTCTACAGAGAGAGGAGAGCCAGGTACCTGGGAAGAGCAGGGAGACCCACGCTGAAAGGCAGGGACCAGGAAGTGAGGGCTGTATACGAACGTGGAGGAAGAGCTGCTCAGCTGGGACGTGGGAGGCGGCAGACTCCATCCTCTCTGTCAAGTTGCACAGAGAGAAGGAGATGCATAGGGAGAGAACGGTGTTTTCCCCTGAAATGACCTTCATGGCAGCGAGGAGTGAATGCAAAATCCTGATGTTAAATCACAGCTCACAGCAACTCTTTGCAAGCTCCAAAGAACATCTGAATTCTCATATTTCAACTCAAAATAAATGGAAAATTTGTATTCTCTTCCACATACTAGATTGGGCCATACAAAATTGCTGGTTTGGTAGATGAAAAGCATTTCCGCAGTGGTAATTTCACAGAGTGCAGACAACTGAAAAGAGTGCTTTGGGCCATTTGCCTCTTGTATCTTACCTGCTGTTTCTCATCCCTGAGCCCTGTTGTGCTGGGGAACAGGCTGCACGTGTGGCAGCACCCAGGGGTCCTCGATCCTTTATAACGGCTGCAGTGAGTTTTCATGAGGGGGAGCTGGGCCCTGGGTGGACAGGCAAGCCCGTGAGCCCAGGGCCGAGGGCCAGGTGTGGGCTGTCTCCTGGGCTGCTCTAACAGGGGGAGTGAGAGGAAGCTCTGGAGGCTGTGGAGCAGAAATATGACCTAATGATGCCTGGGAAGCTGGTTCCAGTGGAGAGCGAAGGAGGATGGATTTGGGAGCCAGAGGTGAGGGTAAAAGGAGCAGTTAGAGATGAAGGAAGGGTCATAAAAGGTGAGAGACAGCAAAGGAGGAGGGGAGATATCTGAGAGTGTTTTAAGGGTTAAAAGCAAACAACTTGGTAAATAGAAATGGGACCTCAGCAGAGGAAGAGATGGAGATAATAAAAGCAATTGCTTCTCTCTACTCAGTGCTTGCTGTATGCCAGGCCCTGCCCTAAGCATTCATTCCACTTGGGTTGTTTCACTAAATTCATATTAGAAATCTCTGTCATGCACATTTGCCACAGGAGGAAATTGAAGCTCTCAAAGAGGTCATGTCACTTGCCCAAGGTCACCAAGCTTGTCTGTGATTGGTCCAAAGAGCTGGATCCAGGTTTACACTTAAAACACTGGACAAATGCCATTCATTGAATCAGAGAAGACAAATAAGTATCACATTTATTGGGTGCTTACTGTGTGCCAGGCAGTATTCTACGTCTTTTTCAGAAATTAATTGATTCAATCCTTAGATAACACTACGGCAGTTTGCTATTATTTCCCCCATTTTAAAGATGAAGAAACTAAGGTGCAGAGAGACTAGATAATTTGCCCAAGGTCACACAGCTTGCAAAGTAGAAGAATCAGGATTTGAAACGAGGCGATCTGGCTTAGAGCCCATGCTTTTAAAGACCTCACTATACTAGACATTTGGAAATGTGTAAGGGACCTGCTCATAACCCAAGAGCAGCATCCTCCAGAGACTTGGATTTATTGGTTGGAACTCAGACTAGTGGTCTGCTCTAGGCATGTAGATTGGGGAGTAATTGCCTTACAGTTGAAATTCAAAATCTTGGAAGTATACGAGAACACCCACAGAGCACCATAAGCTGCACATATTATAGTGAGCAATTGATCATATCCACGACTATGGGGCTCCTTAAATCTTCTCTAGCTGGCAGGGCACTCTCGGAATACCTGTTCCACAGCACAGAGCACTGCCACCCACTCCACTCTCTCAGAGAAGTTGTCACTGTCACCACTGATGTGTTCATCTTACACACATGAATACTTGTTTACATGCAAAAATGTATTATAATCGAGAACCTTGGAAATTCGTTTATTTTGTCACAGGTTTTTTATTTTGTCTAACTCCCAGTTCTTTGGTGGATGGGAAACCATAGTATTTTGCAGTCAGAGGCTGTGGTGTTTCACAGTATTTCAATCAGAGTGAAATGAAGAACTGAGGCAATTAATTACATAATTAAGAGAAAAATATCATTTAAGATAGTGCAATAGTGGTGGGAAGAGTGATTATTTTTCATATTGAATTATCTCTCAAGTTGTCTCACTTCTCCAGTCTGTGGGACTATGCCGGTAGCAGCAATATAATCATTATGAACAAAATTTAACCACTTGCTAAAATGTGCATGCTACAATGGAAATGGAATCCATGAAAATTCTTTCCAAAGTCTGTCTTTTTCTCAGAAGGGAGGATTCAAGAATATGTTAAAAGTAACAAAAATACTGTCAGAGGATGTTTCTGAACTTTAGGGCAAACACTGGCTGTTCTTTGGGTCCTCCATGTTGTGTCTAAACAGCGCCAGAAGAATAAGTTGGGAAGTTATGCATCCGGGAAAACAGTTATTTAGTTTGTGGGAAATTGAATCTGGTAAATCAACTGAATTCCAGCCTGCTTTCTTTCTCTTGTGGAATTATTTAAATTGTTTTTAGCGTGTAGAAACATTCTAAATGAAAGTGAGAATCTCCTAATTCGATGTAGGTTCCCGTGATGTTGTAAAACAGCCCCACAGGCCTATTGTTTCACTTGTTTTAGCTCAGGTAATGCTTATAGTCGCCGGGTGAGACAGATGTTATGATTCTCACCACGAAGAAGTGACACCAGGTTTCTGAATGTTGAGGTGACTTTCTCAAGGTCACGCAACCCTCAGGGTCACAGACAAGATTTTATGTGAAGTCTTCCATGAGAAATCCAACTTTCTTTACTGTATCAGATGCTTCTAGGTAAATACTTTGTAAATCGTAGCCCACATCTGATAATATGTTTCTCCTGATTTAGTAGCATAAGAGGGAAATTTTTAACAGGATGGCAATTTGTCAACTGTTAAGACAAATGCCTTGTGCCCATGCCCAGGGAGCAGACATGCTTCTAAAGTAAGTGCTCACCCTATTGATAAGGATTTACCCTGTGCTAGGGCTGTGGTGAGAAGTCTGTAACAGAAGAGGGAGGAAGGACCATTTTTTTGGTCTGTCATTTCAATCAGAGAACCCACCAACACACTTTTGCAGAAGGCTACAGCTACTTAAAGAGAAAAGAGAAATTCCTAGGGTGGTAACACACCTCAAGCGACACCCACTTCTGTCATGGAGAGAGGACCAGCCTTCAGGATTTCTGACAAGCTCCTTGGTGTATAAGCTTTATACTTGGAGAACCTCGTCCTTGAAGCCTGTTTAGCTATCATCTGCAACAGGTGTCCACATGGTTTAAACCTGTGTTGATACTTCCTCTTGATTTTTCTTTTCTTCCTCTCAGTGAAAGAGTATGAAAAAGTAGAAAAGATGCGTCTCATCGAAGTAAACTCAGCCTTAAACCAAGCTCAGTTTGTTTAGGATTGGTGTCATGAGATAGTACCAATGAGTATCGCTCTATTGATAATACACACAGAAACTCTTCTATCAATGAATTCATTGTTAAGTATGAAGAAATCAACTCACAGAGTATTTATGATGATCACTATATCATTTCCTCCCCACTCTGCCATGTGTTGAAAAGGAAAAATATAAATAAACACTTCTGGTGATAACGTCCCTGTTATTACTGAAGACTTTGTTCTGACTGAGAAAAACAGATTGTCTTCCAAATTCAATTAGCTAATGAAAATTATTATATTTTCTGCTTAATGAAGTCCTCATTGCCTGAACTGTGATCTCTTTTTATTCTAATTTTTGAATTCCTTTCACCACTGGTTCTTGTCTCTAGGATAGCTTAGTCGGCTATTCTATCACAGATTTGGGCAAACATAGTCACAGTTGTACAGGGACAGACGTTTGTTAATGCCTCTTCTTTGGTGGGAAAATGTATAATGAATCAACATTCAGGAAGTTTTTAAAAAGCCTAATTTTTCTGATTCCATGACCGTGAAGTTCATGCATAGCATATTTGGAATAGACAGTTTAGCTTTTATTGCAGACGGGGTCAGGGAAAAGAAGGAGAACAGAAGCCAAGTCTCCTCCAAGACTCTCATTCCCTGACTTGTCTGAAATACTGGGAGCTCTGAGTTCTCCTAATATGAAATGTAATGTGGATGCTAAGAGACCCAAAGGGTCACTGGCATGTAAAAAAAAATTGGGCGTAGGTATCTCGTACATATATAGCACTAAACCTGGGCCACTGAATCCACGTCTACTTGAATGTGTGCAGACAGGTCATTTTATACTTAAATTGTATAATAAGATATGCCAGGGAAAAAAACCGCTGATTGTTATGTTGGTTCTCAAATCAAAACTATTTAGGCTTTGCCATATCTGGAGACTGTTGAGAATATTTTAAGATCATATAAATAATCCCAAGGTTTCCAAGAATAAGTGCTGGGAAGTAGTCAGCAAACCCAGCTAATTTAGTTCACATCCATCTACACTTCTCTGTGTCTATTTCTATTTCCAAAACCATGCTCTTTTTATCTCTCTTATTAAAGGTGGCTGGGTTTACTCTTTAGTGGATTCACACAGACACAACGCTATGCCTTTTATTTTAAAAGCTTTATCACTGTGTAAATGAAGAAAATAGTGTGATTGTTGCTAGCATATACTAATTTTGGCTATATTGAAGTTTAAGCTAAAACCTTGGCCCAAATCCTGAAGACCATTAGCAAACACAAACAATTGGGGGCTTATGTGTATTTGTATAAAATCCAATGCTAGTTGTCTGTTTACAAAATATCCTTGGTTCCTTAAGACGACTTCCTGGAGCCGTTGCATTGGTGTTGGGTTTCTTAGCCAGTACATACAATGCCCTGGAATTTAAAAAGTCCTGGATTAGCCAGTCAGCCAAGCAAAAGGGTGTGAGTGAAAACAAAGTAGAAAGAAAAAGGATTTCAATAAGGATCCTTTCGGTTATCTGTGCCTAGAACTTCCTGAAGAAGTTCTGCTAGATGGACTTCATTCTTCAGAGAGGCCAAAGGTCACATTCTTAGTTTTTAAGGCAATACAAATAACGGTTGGTTACTGGAGACACATCCTCCCCCCACCCCAGCTGGCCCCCGCCCCTCCCATGTCCAGACTGACTTTTCTCTTCGCCTGCTTTGCAGTAGACGGGGCCACGTCCTCAGGACAGGGCCTAGCTGGGCTCGGACTACAAGTCTTCCATGACCTCCCTCAGCCTTTCCTCGCCAGGTGGAAATCAATTGTAATGCTTAAAGCTGACGAGTCAAGGTGGCAATGTGGTCAGATTATTTAGTGATATAAAGATAACCAGCAGAAAAATTAAAGGCTCAAAATGTGTAAAATGGTTGTCTCTGGGAAGCGGACCTGCTGGGCCGAGGATGGAGCAGAGAACTCTTGCTTTTCTCCAGAAGCCCTCAAGGACCTGCTTTTTGTTTGTTTTTTTATTATTAAAGACCTGATATGGGTTACTTTCATTAAAAACAAGCATATTTTATATTTAAAAAATTTGGTTTTGTTTCTAAAAAATGTTTCCATGTGTCTCATTCCATTTTTCAAATGTAGTGTAATTTTTACACATAATTTAAATGTCCAGATTAAGAGATTTCCCCATTAATAAATGCTTAGTTTCTGGACCCCAGGGGAAAAAAGGTCTAAAGCACTGGGTTATAATACAGTTTGTAGCAAAGCAGTGGTTGAAAGAAGGAGAAAGGGGAGGCTGTGATAAGAAACAATGAGCTTCTCACACTGAGCTTTTTAAGGTGTTTTTGTCTTTTGGTTTTTTTTTACTATAGAAAGAATTCAGAGTACAGCTTCATGGAGTTATTGGAATATATTTTCCCCCCACTTTTTTGGTCTCTTTGAAGCACTGTAACATTCTTTGGCGGCTCCTATGTTATATCATAAACCTGGTTAAGAGTCCTCAGTTGGGAGACACATAAACTTTGATTTAAACACTGACCCTTCCACTCAGCTGTGTGAGTTCACTCCTGCCTTGCATACATGCATCTCACGATAGCACCTACCTTACAGGGTTGCCAATGAAATGGATGATCTATTTAAAGAGCTTAGTACATACTAAGCATGCAATACATTCTTTATTATTGATGAGAAAAAGCAGGTAATTCAATAATGATGTCGCGCAGGCATAGGACAAGTATACAAAAGGCATTCCCGCCAGTGAATTAGATACATTTCACATATTTCCCAGTGTCCTGGAGGATAACATTGTGTCACTGCTGAGCGGAGACGGCGCTCACAGATCCCAGACACACATCCATAGCTGAAACCCACTAAAGCAAAGCGGTTTCCTAAGGGATCTTAGTTTCTATCCGAGCAACATCATAAAAAGTTTTCTCCTGCTTTCTAATTTTACAGGGAGGATTTTGTTTTCTCACAAAATTGGACATACTTGTTAGTTGTCCAAATAAATGCCCAGTAAATCATTTAGAAATTTTATCCCTAAGGATAAGAAATTCCAAATATTAGGACCCAAAGGGAGATCATCTTCTTTCTGACTTACTTCTGTTCATTCATAGGAAACAGCCCCTGGTTCTCTGCGGCCTGAGATACAGCAGACGAAGGAACACTTTCCCTCGGACCCTCTAGCCTTCTATGGGAACTGGTTCCTGACTTGGCTGTCCTATTTCCCCCGTCAGGCAAAGCCACATAATGTGTTCTCTAACGGGCTTCAGAGAATTAGGCTCCGGATGAGGTCTGCAACTGTGGGGATTGTCTCTACATCATGCATACACACACACACACACACACACACAGCACTCATGCATACACATGCATGCTTGTAACAGTAAAGTATACTCACGTTGGTGCTCAACATTGAAATGAGAAGTCTAATTTTGACATTTTCTGATTTTGCCTTCAGGTTTTCCAGTAATAGAAGTTTTATGTATTTGTTTACTAGAAGAAAGTCAAAGCAAATAGAAAAACCAGGGGAAAGGACAGCAGCTTCTTGTCTGAGGAAATGGAGATCACTCACACATCTCTTGGTCTTCTTTAAGTATGTAAACATGTATTCCCAAAAGTCTGCGGTGAGAAATCGTCCCGTCTTTACCTGTTTCCCTGCCTACGCTGCTTTAAGTAATTTGAGTACCTGATCAAGCACAGAGATAATAATTCTCACGTCTGAAGACAGAAAAGATTACTGTTGTTCCCCAAAAGCTGATTTCAAGTTGAGATGTGTCTAAGAGACTTTCTGTAGCTCTCCCCGCTGCGCCTCCTGTTGCCGTCTTTGCGTGGCTCCCCACTCCCCCAGACTCCTAGGCTCTCCTTAGCTCTCACTACACATACAATAGGCTTTAATTCCACTGTTCACACGGCCAGCTACTTCAGTTTGGGGGCCCAATGCAAATGAAAATCTGCGGTCCCCGTGCGGGTGGAGAAGTCGATCTCCCCTTCCCTCAGTACTTCCAGGGGTTCCAGAGAATGACTAGGTTCTTACTCCTTGCTTGTCTTTATCCCAACTGCTCTTCTAGGGTTCTCTGCAATTTCCCTCTGCCATCTACAACTGCTTTTCCACACTTGTACAAATCTCTCAGGAGAGTTTGTCCCACTTAAGTGTGCAAAAAGCACAGACTCTACCGTTGTTTCCTTCAAAATCCAAGGTAGGCTACCCTGTGTAACAGACTTAATGGAAAATCTTGGGATAATAGCAGGGAATTAAAACATAAAACAGCTAACTCCTCATAAGCCAACGTCCAGTATCCCTGCACTTGACATCTGTTGGTCATATCCACGTGCAGGAACTCTCATATAGGCCAATATCTGCCTGGTCACAGATTATTGATCATTTCTGGGGACACATTTTCTTCTGAGGGTGGTCTTCTGTTTCTGAATTCCTTTAGATCCCAGTTAGCTTATCAAGTGTTAGACTTGAAAACTTGAATCTTGTGATGCCCCATGGTGTAAAGAAGATTCCTCTTCAATATAGGGCAGCCAAGCTTTGATGACATTAGGCTTTGCTGTGGGATAAAAGTCATGGCGCAGAGAAAGGCAGGAAGCCTGCCCCTTCTGGGACCAGGGATTTGCAGGAAAAAGAATAATCGGAAAGGAGAGTGAAGGGATCAGAACTGTGCCTGGTTTCCTTTTTCAAGATGTCAGCCCAGAGAGAGGGACAAAGGTTAGCTGCGTAAAGAAGAGCTGGAAGGAAAAGGGACTCCTGCTCTCCTCCTGATTTGGGGTTTGGAAACTGCTTTTACGTCTTCTTGGCACTAACATGGGAGCATCCGCACCGAAGTAAAGCAACTTTGCAGAAGGAGATTGCATGAGAGTCCTAAGGTTGAGGAACAAAGTCCCACACACTGGGTGGTCTAAAACAACAGACATTTATTGCCTGACACTTCTGGAGCTAGAAGTCTCCACAAAGGTATTGGCAGGGACATGCTCCCTCTCACGCCTGTAGAGGTTGATCCTTCCTTGACTCTTCTAGCTTCTGAGGTTCGCGACATCCTCCACGTTCCTGGGCTCATAGATGCGTCACTCCAGTCTCTGCCTCCATTGTCACATAGGCTTCTCTCTGTCTCTGTCTTCTTTTTACAAGGACAGCAGCCATATTTGATTATGGGCCCACCCTACTCCAGTATGAATTTGTCTTAGCTTAACTAATTCGATCCGCAACAACTTATTTCCAAATAAGTTTGCATTCGAAGGTACTGGGAGTTAGGACTTTAACATACCTTTTTTGGGGGGATATAATTCAACTCACAAGAGAGATCTTGAAATTGAAATTTTCTGTGTCAATTTTTGGTTTCTATGTGGCAGAGAGAGAGTAAAGGAAGACCCAAAATTCTCCCACAGAAAATGCTCCAGACTTCTCTTTCTCCTCTACTCTAATGGTACTGAGAAAACTAAGGAGCTTGGAAGAATGAAGGGACTGTTTCAATTATTACATTGGATTGGATTCAAGGTTATCTCATACAGATGTTCAGGTTTTCCACTGCAAAATGGTACCATAACTACATAGGTACTAGTCACATGGTCAAGCTATACTAACCCAAATGAGAGAGTGAAGGGCATTTGCAGGCTGCTTGGGGCATATCCTGTACCTCCTGAGAGTGTGCATCCATGCTTCTCTCCCTTTACAAGGGCTTGAGTTGAAAGGCTTAGAAGCAGTTATAATGTCTCCTCATGAGTCCTCACCTTGAAACCAAGGCTGATGAAAAAGTCATCTTAGAGCCCCGGCACAGCCAAGATTGATATTATATTTCTTCTGACTATGCAGACCTAAGGTGGCTGAAGCAGAACAGAGCCAAGAGGGAAAGAAAAGGATGGGCCCAGAGCAGGTTGATCTATGTGGAGTTGAAGGAGTAAGGCTGAGGTGAGATGCTAAACAGGCAGCAAGCATGGTGGCCAATGAAGTTGAGACAGGGATCCGCAACCCAAGTCTTCAGACATTGTTGTGTGGCTAGATGCTCTTATCATGTGGACACTCTGCTTGGAGAGAGTTGGTTCCTTAGGGGAACTGAACTGTACCACGCTCCATAATGATCCACATTCTGTGCACTGGGGACCAAGAAATTAAAATGTCCCAAGGGAGTTAGGACAGAGGCACTAATAACTGGGATTGACCATCAATGGGAAAACCCAATCCAACTGACTGAATCACAATTCATTAATATTCTTTAAACTTATCATATTTATTTCCTTAGAATTTTTTTCAAATTTATCGCAAATGTACTAAGACTTACTTATAGGCTGAATTCAAAGTTTTAAGTCTGACATTTCAACTGCTTTTTTCTTTTTAGTTTGTGAATACATACTCTATACACATCACTCAATATCTGTTAAGAAACAGGTAAAGAACCATTTCTTGGTGATGTCGCTCCCCAACATTCTTAAGTACAATCACAGAAATTTTATCTTTGAAGAAAAATTGTGAAAACCCAAAAGTACCTTAAAATTGAGACTTGAAAGAGAAAGTGTTTTGTATGCTTAAATACAGCATTTTCTGCCTTGCATGCCTCCCGGGTAGGGCTAGTCTCTACGCACATTGTTATGGAAATATTTCTCTTCCCTCACACCGTATTCTTAGTTATGTTTTTTTTGTTCAAACATTTAAATTTGAGCTAGAGTGGGGAAGGAGAGAATTATTATTCCTGACAAATATTATTTGGAAAGAATGATTTCTGTTTTTCCCAAGTGCCTGGAGGAAGTACATTTGTTTTTAAAAAAGGGACACAGGCACCCCTAGGTTTAGAAAATAAGAATATTCAAATATTTTTAACATCTATTTATAGTTTGTTACTTAAATTTACTTATTTTTCTGATATCCTAGAGAGATAAGAAATATTTATTTGCCCAGGAGGAAACATCCACAGGTGACTTATATATATTTTCACATCTGGACTTTAAAATGTTCCTCACAAAGTGACCCTAGGACCCTTTGCTACTGTGTCGCCTGGGGTTTTTTATTAAAAGGGCAGCTTCCTGGGGGCTGGCCCCATGGCCGAGTGGTTAAGTTCGCGCACTCCGCTGCAGGCGGCCCAGTGTTTCGTTGGTTCGAATCCTGGGCGCGGACACGGCACTGCTCATCAAACCACACTGAGGCAACGTCCCACATGCCACAACTAGAAGGATCCACAACGGAGAATACATAACTATGTACCCGGGGGCTTTGGAGAGAAAAAGGAAAAAATAAAATCTTAAAAAAAAAAAAAAAGTGCAGCTTCCTGGTCTCCCACACAGATCCACATAATCAGAACCCTGGAATAGAACCAGGGAACATGCATTTTAAAACAAAACCCCAAACCCTCCCCTGTCCCTGTCCCGTGCACAGACACATTCTAATGCAGGAGCTGCAGTCATTTCCTGTAAAGGTCTAGATAGTAAATATATCAGGCTTTGTGGACCATACTTTCTCTGTTGCAACTACTCGACTATATCATTGTATCACAAAAACAGTTATAGACGCTGCAAATCATTGTGCATGGCCACACTCGTACAAAACCTTATTCATGTACATTGAAATTTGAATTCCATAAGTGTTCACATGTCACAAAATATTCTTCTTTTAACATTTTTTAAACAATTAAAAGATGGAAAAACCATTTTTCAGCTCCGGTGGTGGGCCAGATTTGTCCCCAAAACTACAGTTTTCTGACCCTTAAAGTCTGAAGACAGTTTAGCCAGAATGATGGCAAAGAATACAAATAATAGGCATTCATAGATATTTGTCCAGGGCACAAGATAGGTATGGTTTCCTATTACTTCAAAGTGAAGAGCACATTGGTTCTTTCTACTTAGTTATGCTACATTTTGGGCAAAAGGTTAACAACTCCTACTAATAATTTGTACATGTTCAATTCTTGCAGCTATTATGAGTGAATACCAATATTTTCTCAACCTGTACATCAAGCAAATTAAAATAAGTGGCTACAGTCTCACATCTTAAGTCTTTTTCTAGCAGAGAACGAAAGTGATGCAAAATGATTTGTGGACTGATAATCTGCATCAATCCATTCTCTGGGCAGTTGGAAGAGCAGCAGTGAGGGAACATCATTTCACACCAACAAGAACTTTCTCCTCATTTGTTTCCAAATCCTTTCTGATACTGTAACTTCAAGAAATTATATAGCAAGCCATCGTTTTCTTGTGGATTCATGCATAATACGATGACTTAATGGGATATTAATTTGCACTGTTTCTCTTTGTCTTTCCCACCTCCAATGAGAAAGCCTCATTGATGTTTCTACTATGGAGCCTGAAGCAGAAGTCACAAGAAGCACCCCAATCTTGATCTTATATTTTAAAACCTATGTTTATTGAGAGGATGAAGTTGATCTGTTCCAGACGGGAGGGGAAAGGAGACCCTGCTTTTTTATGGAGAAGAAACTAAAGCAAAAGGAGATGAGTGGTTTGCAAGAGTGGAAGGGTGAGTTCACTTGTACCACCATCTTTTCTCCTTTGTGGGATGTGGGGAAAGGGGAAGATGTGGGAGAGAATGGATGTATTGGGCATCTCAAGGGCATAACCCTACCACTGAGCCTTCATCAAAATCCCAGAACCCAAGCTTGGTCCCAAAGCAGCAGCCAAGGAATCCTGCTGCATCAGACAATGAGCCTATCAGAAATGACCATACTCTACAGATGACCAGAGCACCCTCTCCCAATGTTTGGACTGTACAAGCCCACAGATCTTCACATGAATCTGGGAGCAGAGAGATAATGATAGAAGATCACCACCTTGGCGAACACTATGAGGGGTTAGATTTAATAAAATTGGAATAAAATTCACCCAACCTCAACAAGTATTTATCAGTTGAGTATAATTTAGATTTTGTTTACCTACTTTCTTGTAACAATTATTTCTACATAGATTATATCCATATCATTAATTCCACATCAGCAATCACAGATTTCAGCAATTAATAATCAATTGTGAGTAGAGTGATTCACTTCAATTATTGAAGGAAAAAATAACATTTAGGCAACAAAGCTTAATAATATGAAAAACTCAGAATAAGAAAATAGATTCTTATCCGATTTTTATATTTCAATGACACTGAGTGCTCCTATGAGGTACAACTAAAAAAAGGAAGAACAAGACGTCAGCAGTTAGTAGGAAGGATGATCTCTCTGCAGTGAAGATGGTATTGGTACCAAGTAAGCAAAGGCATACTGCCCAGTGCCCATAGAAGCCAACACAGGCTTTTGGGAGAAGAAAGAACTTTATTGCATGGCCAACCAGCAAGGAAACAGGAAGCAAGCCTCAAATCTGTCTCCCTGAGCTGAAGTGGGGACAGACTTTCAAAGAGTTGGGAGTGGGAGTGGTATAATTATACAAAATGCTAACTTGGTGGAATCTGATTGGAGGGTGGGAGTGTAGCAGTCTTACAAGTCCGATGTGCTACAAATCAAGAGACCCCTTGCTTCTTATTAGGTTCCTCATTCCACTTTCTCTTTACATTGAGTTCAGTAGTTGGGGAACTTTTGGTTTCTAGGCAGCTGGAGGTCATCTGTGGACAAGGTTTCCTTCTTCTGAGCATGCTCCAGCCACCTGACTTGCAGTTTTTGCTTATTACCCCGGCAAAACAACTTTTGATACAACGTTGTTATTGACACAATAGAATACAAGAGGGCAAGTATGAATTGGTCTATGATGGTTGCAGTATATAAGATTCCTGTACAAGTTAAGCTCAGGTGGAGTTGAATGGATGGTAAATTATTTAAAAAGCAGTTGGACCACAGGAATTTTCTTCTATTTTGTTTTGTCAAATTGGCAACAACCCTACCACATTTGCTAATGTTTGACTTTGAGGAAATTAAGTTTGACTCACGGGGATCGGTAAGGACAGGACTGAGTTTGTTGGTGTAATAGATAAATGGTGCTGACTGAATTATTCCTGTCTTCTCTACAAAGCACACCTTCGAAACCTTTGAAAGCTCCTTCACCACTTTCTGTGCTATAAAGAATTTAGTAATGCTTTCACATGATTTCATATTTTGTTAATTGTAACAACATGTGAACAGGTTTGTAGATATATGGGCAAGGCGGGTTATTGTTCAACCGGTAGACAGTGCCTGAGGGATGTGGGTGAGAGGGTGCTTTGCAGTAATCCAGGCCCTCTACAGTTTAGACAAGCTCCCTGAATTCTAGACTTGGCTTTCCTCTTATAATCTGTGTGATCAGTACCACATTAACAAGTCATCTAAGTTCTTCGGTCTTCAGATTTTTCATCTGTAAATAGAAGTTTTAACTACATTAATGGTTACCATGTCTTGATCATTAGGATCACCCAAGAAGCTTTGAAAAAATATGGATTCTCTGTCTGACTCCCCAAAATTCTTTTTCAGTGTGTAGTGAAGAATTAACCCTACCTAAAGAGAGATCTGGCCTTTGCCCTTGGCTGCTGGGAGGGGATCTCTAGGCTCCTGGAATATCCGTCTGATAGAGTCTTTGTTTACCTGGGGACTGTGGCGGCTGGACAGTGGAGTGTTGTGACTCATGATGGGAATTTTAGAGGTACGCAGTACTAATTTCAACCTTTGGAGACGCTGGAGACAAAAGGTATCAGCCCAAACCTCCAGGAGGGGCTGGAGGATAAAGGTCAGCCAGGCAGGCAGTATGTGATTGAGCCCTCAGAGAAATCTGGGGACCAAAGTTCTGGGTGAGCTTCCCCAGTTGGCAACACTGTGTGTATCATCACACATGGATGCCAGGACAGTAATGCATCTCTTCCTTTGGCGGGCTCTAATTTGTATCCTTTGCCTGGGATAAACGTGACCATGAGTATAATAACTTTCAGAGTTCTGTGAGTCTTTCTGGTGAATTATCGAACCTGAGAGTGGATGTGGAGACCCTCGAATTTGTAGTCAGCTGGTCTGAAGTGAAGGCGGTCCCTGAACTTACTGTCTGAATGAGGGCCGTCTTGTGGGCACTATTTCCTCCGAATTTCAGTTTGCCTAACTCATTGACGCAGTGTATTTGAAAGGAGCTGGAAACTGTTAAAAACAAGAATTTGGAGGGTGCTGCTGGCTTTATTACCTCTAAAGGTCCTATCCGGGTCTAAACGTTATTTCTTTATGTATTTTGTCTATTTGCATCTGTTTTTCATTCGGGCCTCAAGTGCAGAAGTTTGAATGATTCATGTTCCTTAATTCATGGGACATTATAATCCTTGGTTTTGTTCTAATTCTTTGTTTCATTGATTTATCCTCATATCTGTATTTCTTTCCAACTTGTTCCTTTGAGCTTATTCTCTTACTCTTTGTTCAACTTCTTAAGTTGAATTCTTAGCTCATTTATTTTCCATCTTCCTTGTTCACCAAATAATTCTTCATTGGCTACATGCTGTTTTAGCTGCGTTACACACATTTCGCATGTGTTTTATTGTTCAATTTAAATATTCCATAATTTCCCATGTAATTTACTCTTTAAACCAAAAGTCGTTTGGTAATAATCTCTTTAGTTTCTAGACAACTGGAATTTTGTTTAGTTCTCTGTTTGTTATTGATCTCTAATTTTACTAAAATTAAAGTCGGAGATCTTAGGTCATCGTTTCCTAAATTTACTATTTCATTAGAAACGGCCAAATGGTGATTTTAAAATTCTGTCATCCCTTCTGCATATACTAGCTGGAATTCCTCCATAAAGAAGAAATATCCCTCTGCAACCATCTTCTTACCCTGACATACAATTGGTAAAACAAAGTCAGGATGAATGTTGATCCTCTTGCCTTTATCGATTTTCAGAATTGTGGGCTGATGTCTGAGCAACCTTCAATGGTGACCAATGTGTGTATTTTAGTGCTAAGAACCCGGGATGGGCTGGCCCACTGGCTGAGTGGTTAAGTTCACGTGCTCCACTTCCGCGGCCCAGGGTTTCTCTGGTTTGGATCCTGGGTGCGGACATGGCACCGCTCATCAGGCCACGCTGAGGCAGCATCCCATGTGCCATAACCAGAGGAACTCACAACTAGAATATACTACCATGCACTGGGGGACTTTTGGGGGAAGAATAAGGGAAAAAAATAAAGATTAGCAACAGTTGTTAGCTCAGGTGCCAATCTTTAAAAAAAAAATTAAAAATTAAAAAAAAAAAAGAACCCAGGAGTTTGTATGCGCTTGAAGTGTTTCCAGTTATTGTCACCATTATTCTTTCTTGTGCTCAAATTTCTTTCTCTTAGGCCAATGGAAGCACCTTTAGGTGAATTCCTGTGTTCTTTTAATAGGATTTGTTAGTCTTACTTTCCGGCATAACGAGAATTTTATGGCAGAAAGATTTAATTTATGACTTTCTACCCCAGACCTGGCATCAGCTGCATCTCTAACGTCCCAGGCTCTTTTTAATGGGAATTGTTTCTGGAGATCACAGGTTAGGTATTAGGGATGCTTCTAAGCTCATTGCTTCTAGTCTAGAAAATGCATACAGTTTTAAAATTTTATTTATTTTATTTTGAGGAAGATTAGCCCTGAGCTAACATCTGCTGCCAATCCTTCTCTTTTTGCTGAGGAAGATTGGCCCTGAGCTAACATCTGTGCCCATCTTCCTCTATTTTATATGTCGGACACCTGCCACAGCACAGCTTGTCAAGCAATGTGTAGATCCACACCCAGGATCTGAACCGGGGAACCCAAGGCCACCAAAGCAGAGCTTGTGAACTTAACTGCTGTGCCACCAGGTCCACCCCAATATATGTAGTTTTTAAAGCAAAATACACCATAAAATTGTGCTGACACTTCCAATTCAAATGTAGCATTACAAGATTTTTAACTTATCTATTTGCTCCGAAAATTTACTTCTCTCCTCCTCCCACAGGTAACCAATTTATTATTTATCTTTATATTGTTTCTTTTGAAAAAAATTTGTATTGCTCTCTCCTTACCTACTCTAGAATTTGAGTAAAGTAACCACTCTCTCCCGTTTGCTTCTTTTTTCTAACTACATAGCCTAATCTATATCACTATATGAAGTTTTTCTTTAGTGCTTTTTTAGTTGGTTGTATGTATTCCATCTTGCGGTGTATCAAAGTGTTTCCACCAGTCTCCTGTGGATGGTCATTTGGCTTGTTCCTAATCTGTTGCTATTAGAAATAAATGCTGAAAAAGTACCCTGTGTAAATTTCACTTTTTATTTTTGTCAGTGTATCTTTGAGATAGATTTTAAGAAGTGGGACTCCTGGGTCAAAGAGTTAATTTATATGGAACTTTTCTGTATAGCCAAATTCCTCTCCGCAAGTTTTGAATGATTTTGCATTCCCACTAGCAATGTACGAACGCACATATTTCCTCCATGGTCTCACCAGTAGAATATGTTGTCAAATATTTGCATTTTTACTGGGCTTATAAGTAATGTACAGTATCCCAAAGATGTGTGATATATTTTCTCTTCCCTATGAGTAAGACTAACTAACTTTTTTGAATTACCTCTTTCTTCTTGTAATTTTCTTAGTTGTTTCCTTATATATTGTGAAGCAATATTGTTAGGTCAATAAGTGTTTATAATAATCCTAAGATCTACTGTTACTTTATTATATAACATCAGCTATACAATTTTTACCTTGAATTTTTATTTTGTGTGATATTAAAATCGCTATCTTGGCTTTTTTTGGCTTACATTGGTCTGCTATATCTTTCTCGAGGCCTTGATTTACAAACTTCTTCCATCCTTTGTTTTTAACTGTGTCTCTCATAGACAACATATTGCTCAATCTGTTTCATTTGAAGACTTCAAGTCTGAGAATGTCTCGATCACTGAGTGTAACCTATTGACATATTTCCGTGAGTCTTATAGACAAATTTATTGTGTCATTATTTTGTGTTTGTTTAGCCTTGTATTTTAGTTTTTCTCCTTTTCTGTTTTTTAGGGTCTTTTTTGAGGAAGATTAGCCCTGAGCTAACATCTGCTGCCAATCCCCCTCTTTTTGCTGAGGAAGACTGGCCCTGAGCTAACATCCATGCCCATCTTCCTCTACTTTATATGTGGGACGCCTGCCACAGCATGGCTTGCCAAGCGGTGCCATGTCCGCACCTGGGATCTGAACCGGCGAACCCCAGGCCGTCTAAGCAGAATGTGCGAACTTAACCGCTGTGCCACTGGCCCAGCCCTCCTTTTCCATTTTTTAGAAAACAGATTAATATTTTCTTCTTTCGGTTTAAAAATCATACATTTTATTTTTATGCTTATGGTGAGTACCATTAAGTTTTCAAAGGCCCATAATTATTTGCATTTTCTTCACTGATTTTTAAGCTTGTCAATATCTATATTTTCACCTCTAAACAAAACAAAATAGAATGGAACACAATTTTAAAAAACCCCACAAACCCTAGCCTGGTCTTTTCTTCAACTCCACCTGCAAGCAAACTCACTCTTTCCATGATGTTGTCTTTTGCCTTTTTCCAAAACAGCAAACAATAGTAAGGTATTTATTTATTTGTGTTTACATGAAACGTATTTCATAGAACCTGATTTTTTCCTTATTTCTGAGCTGTTTCTTTTAAGAGAGCTTTGTGTACTAAAATTTCTGCAGATGTACATGATTGAGAATACAATTAAGTGGGAAAATTCTAGTTTCAATGTTCCTATCAACACTGACAATGATGACTCCATTGTCTTCTAGCACCTGGTGCTGCTGACGAGAAGTCTGATGTCTACCTGATTCTTATTCCACAAGCTGGTCTGCCTTTTCCTTCTGGAAGTTTTTACCTTGATGGGCAGTCATAATCTGCCCTGGGTTGTGACTGAGAAAGAAAATATCACAAGGAAAACACTGTCCCTCAACCTATCCCCACTCGTGCTCTCAGCTCACTTCTGTTCTGGGTCACCGTTTTCCCACATGCCCCAGGAAACAACCACCTTCTCTCTTCTCATGGCTGTCAAACGGCTTTAATGTCAGTTTCTCACATCCATCAACTCTTCTCATGTCTATGGATCTCCAGAGTCGGGTACAGAGGAGAGCACTGGCAGCCCCTGTTAGCTTGTCATCCTGACAGGAGCTGGCACAGCCCCAATTTCATCTAAACCTCAAGCAAATAGTCTAGTTTGTGCATGTGGCTTTAAACACAAGTTATGTGACTCCTGAGTCATTTTTTGTTGTTGTTTTTAACACTTTTATTGGATTCTTTCAATATTCCAAAAACCTGTATCTATTTCCTTGATACATGGTAATTATATATTTATAACATAAACGATCAGGTCTTTGTTATTATTAAAAATATTTTTCATCAGTTGGGCTGTTTTCTTTATCATTGTGCTAGATAACAATCTATATGTTGAATGCAATTTTGAACAATATACCTTTGGCCATCTGATCTGGATATATATTCTTGATGTGTCATCAATAAGCAGAGGAAACCCTTTCAGTGGTTTTGGTGAAAGGAGAATTTATTTCCTCTTCATGCAGATCAGAATGATTCTCCATGGAGCTATGCATACACTCTCAAATATTTCCTCCAGACGAGCCCCATGATTTTTTTTTCAAGTGATGATAGGGCTAGATGTTTTGTAAACTGAAGCCCTAAAGAGAAAATCTGCTCTGAAATCCAGCATGGAGTAGAAAATGTTTGAAGTCACTCATCTTCTACCTTCCTCTCCATATGTAGGGAATATAGATAGGAGAAAAAAGCAAGGAGACTATTCTTGTACATAAATTATTGGGGGTAGTTTTAAGTTCTTGAAATATCTCTTATTTTGAACTCTCTTTCTTGTACTTTCTGTCTGTCCATATGGCCAACCTGAATTAGAAAGATAATTTTGACAAAAGAGAACTTAAGATGAGAGAGAGAAATTCCCTGACAGAGGGAACCATGGTACCTAAAGAGAAAAGTAGTAAATTTAGTGAGAATACTGAAATCAAAACATCTGCCTGAGAACATGTGGCTAATCTAATCATAAGAACCGGCGGTTCGAGAAGCAGCCAGACCATGATTGTGAACTTAAACTGGGTCTCTGCAAAAGCAAAGAAAAATTCTTTGACCTATTAAATCTTCACACCTTTTTCTTTATGTGTGTGTGTGTGTAATTGTGTGCATGTATTACAAAGGCTTTAATAGAGTCTTGACTTTTCTTACTAAATAGGGTGTGTTGATAAACCTAATCACATCAGAAGTCACTCCAGGAGCATTCTGCATGGTCAGCAAAGAAAGCCTCGAGTCGAGCACCTGCCAGGGCTAATCCACAGCAGGAACACTTTGTATGTGGAGCACTAAGAATTCGTCCCAGAGTATACGCGGTTCCCATCTTCAATGCGATGGATGCCCCCAGATGAGCGCCTCACAACTTCAATACCAAAATATTGCTGGTATGTAACAGAGGAGAAATAATGAAAGCAATTGATTGTATTTTTTTGTAAATTCCTGCAACTACACAAATAATACATAATAGGTATAGACACTAGAAAACCCCTCTATAATTCCATAACCCAGAAATAAATATTGTTTAAGATTTGTGGACATTTTCCCCAATATTTTTTTGTATATGTTTTTATAAATCAGACTATATATATGAAATTTGCCAGCTAGCTTTCATTAGTTATATGTCATTCTTTCTATCCCACTAATTGCTTTATTACATAATTTTAATGGCTGTATAATATTCCATTATATGAATGTGTTATAATTTACTTTTAATGATGCTTTTCAATTTTCAGACATTATTGGTTAGGGAGTTGTAACTAGGAATGGATTAGAAGGCCTGATTAATTTAATTGCTTTTTGATACATCACTTAAAATTTTTTAGTTTTTCACTTCTTAAAAGAGGATTAATAACACATGTATGGAGTCTGCTAAGATACCAAAAGCTGCTCAGGAGAAATGGAGAAGATAATTATTACAACCAAGTGAAAACAATTCACTTATTTTATTCAACTTTGAACTAAATTATAATTTATTTTTAAAATTTTCAGTATTCCTAAGGCTTATCAAGAGATGGCCCTAATCTTACATTTTGATTTTCTCTGCTGGGTGTGTGTGTGTGCTCATGTGTGATTTTCATGTAATGGATGGAGGAAATAAGGCATGTTGGGAGCCCATTTTTATCCATACAGAATGTCCAAGGCTGTTTCCACAACTTTGCTTTAAGCCAAAGTATTGAGGCCTCTATTTTTAGGACCCAATGATTCATTGAGTTTAGAATTTCATTTGAAATCCAATTTAAAAACATAGGAAGAGCTCCTTCATTTTGAGTAATGATATTCCTCAAAATCAATGACAGATCACGTCACCTACGATGGTATCAAAATTAAACAATTGTTTTTCTCAATGCGTTATGGGTGCAAAATAAAACTATTTTTTAGCACACATTCTTCTACCCACGAAATCCAAAACTCACATGCATATCTCCTGAAAAATATAGTGTATCAGTCAGGGTTCAACTAGAGAGGCAGAACCAATAGGAGAGAGAGCGAGCTAGATAGATATAGACATAGATAGATGGATAGACAGATAGATACATAGAGAATAGACAAATGTTTCCATTTATTACAAAGAATTGGCTTACACTATTGTGGGAGTGGTCTAAGGTAGCCCAAAGTCCATAGGGCAGGAGTTAGAAAGGAAGAATGATGAGCAGACTGTAACCCCACGAACATGAGCTGGGGCATGGAGTCTTCAGGCTGAGGGAAGCCCTAAGCCCTCTTTTAAGGTGCTCACCTGATAAGGTCAGGCCCATCTAGGATAATCTTCCTTTTGAAATACCTCAAGTTCACTGATTAAGGATTCTAATCACATCTACAATCCCTAGATTCATGTTTGATTGAATAACTGAGGACTGTATTTTAGCCCAGCCAAGTTGCCACATCAAGAAACCATCACAAATGGAAATAAAATAAATTGACTTTAAAGTCCAATTTTCAATGCTGATTGAAAAAAGTTCGACAACCTTGTTTTTTTCATTTATTTATTTTTTTTGAGCTGAAAGAGTTTACAAAGATGCATGGCATGACTTCAGCAATTCACTATTGGTCCTCAGTTTGTTGGGTTTACGTTGTACGCATAGTTAGAAATAGACTAATTTTGCATACATTTACTCCATTTGTTATCGACTTCTACAGTTCTTCTTTAAGGTCTTAGCCACCATTTGCCTTAATATTAATATTTAATACAATCTGGCTAATATTATCCTCTGAATGCTTTTATATAATAATAGCTTTGCATTTACACAATACCGCTCTTCCAAAGAGCTGTGAGTGCTTTGTCGACGGCGAGCCAGCTTTCTCCCCCTGCGTAAGCTGTTTTCCCTCCACCCCTAGAGAAATATTAACACTTTCAAACAGGACTCGATTTGTGCCTGTAGCAAAAATAAAGTAATCAGTGTTCTTACAGCATAAGATGCTTCTCCAATCGGTCCTAGGAGGATTATTCAGTGTTTTAAGCACTTCACAAAATCTCATATGGAACAGGTTATTCGTTACAGTTGTGAAATTGAACACAGTACATCAGACATTGAGAAAGTCAGTATTTTTGAATGATGGATAAGCTGTAGCTAGAACAATACATTGTTCAGGCCAGTGGGGTTTTAGGAGAGAAATGAGTGGAGTTTGGTTAGAGTGATGGCCTCCTTCTTATATACACAGAGGAGAATTTTCATAACCAGGAGGGGAATGTTCTCAGCTGTAAAGAATGGGATAACTTAAATGCTTTCTCTTTGGCTGGAAAAATAAGAACCATCTATTGTGTTCAGACTAAGACATTATCAGTCATATGTCCCAGGGAACAGTATCATCCTATTTAGCAACAAGCCAAGCTGATGATGCTTTAGAGGAAATACTCTACTGGGGGGTCATGAAATCCCTTGCTGGTTTTCTCCCCAAATAGTTCTGTAGTTTGAGCAAATCACTTAACTTCTCTGTCTCTGTCTCTTCGTTTATATGGTTAGAGCATTGGTCTACATGACATTTCTTAACCCTTTTGTGTCTACAACTCTAGAAAAGAAGAGATCCAACATGTTGACTGCAACAAAAATTACCTAGAGAAAGGTTATGGATATGCCCATTTGATATTAGAAATGCTTCCATTTTTTTTAATCCTTAAATGCCAAATATTTTCTATACATTTTGGGGTGAAGATGGCATGTAATACAATGCACATTGACAAATTTAACATTTATTCTAGAAAATATGGTGACTTTAGCTGGTTTTTCATATTCTAATATTATCTTAAAACATAGTAAAATTATCTTTTAACTTAAAATTACAAGTCTAAATCAAATACTCCATTACTTTTTAAAAATTGTAATCCCAAGGCTAATCTTTTGGATTCTTTGGGATGCTAAACTCTCTTAAAATTATAAGTACTCTAAATATCAAATATACTGATTATTATTCCCCAAATTAACACAAAAGTCTTCATACTGTGAATTTGACTTATGCCATCAATACACTTAATTCTAAACCTTCCTGGGTTATTTATAGTCACCTATTTATCCTTTATGGAAACAATTTCCTATCCCAAGTAAATTGGGTTACATCATTAATAGGCTGAGTTTGTGACTTCAGAGATTTTGGCTAGAGTATGACATCCAGAGCAATTTTTCTCAAAACTCTGAGAGACAGATCGAGGTTTCATAGTCTCTTGGTCAAACTGGGCTCCAAGTTCAAACCCTCCAAGTGGGATGGATTGCACTTTGATTTGAATCCACAACATCCCTGATTCTCAGCTCTGATTGGAGCCTGCAATCCCCACCTAGGCTCTTTCAGCCCCGGTTTGGAATCAATTAATGATTAATACTAAACAGCATTGACTGTTTAATAATATTCTGAATTATCCTCATGCCCATCTTAGAGCTGTTTAAAAGATATTGAATTTGATTCTGCCCAATTCTTGTGTCTATCTGGCTATGGCATAGCCACAGCTTCTTAATTCATTCTGATGACAGTACATATTTTTACTTTCAAATATGCTATTTCATTTGAGCCTTACCCTTTTGAGTGGGGAGGACAAATGTGTTAATATTATTACCATTTCTAGCTTTACCATCCCTAACCTATTTTGTTGATTTTAAAGGATATGCTTAGAACTAATATAGTAGCTATGAGGCACCTGGCAGGTCTTGTTTAACTTATCTTAAATGAATAATTATTAGCTCTGAATTTTATTATATAATATCAGAGTTGTATTATAAATAATTAAATTTCTTTATTTCTTAATTCAAAAAATATGCTCCACGATCCTTCCGAGCTGGTAGGAACATGAATTCCAATCACATGAAGTGGAATGGGGCCCGTGAAGGGAGTCCCGCTGCTCCAGCGGCCAGCTGGGCAAGCACCCAAGGTGGCAGCCCTCAGAGGTCACGTCCCCTGGCCTCTGTCCTTCCTTGCAAAGGGCTGAGGCTTGGGGCCAGGAACACCGCTCCTAGACAATCCTAGACAGGCTTGGGAGGAACGGCTTCGCCATATTACCCCCCCTCCAAACTTATATCCCCCCTTCCTAAGTCAGGGCACTTGGCTCCAATGGCCCCCTCCTGTGGGAGGATGTCTGATGTCCCAGCTCCCTCATCTCCAGCTACTTCAGGATTGTAGGCTTTTCCAAATAGCCTGGGTTGGAGAGGCTTCTGAATTCCTGGAAACTTCTGTTTTGTCCCTAAAAATCGCACACATGTGTACATGTACACACACACATACACACACAAGGCAAGGAGACACAAAGTCCTTACTAACTTGTTGAGATGGGGAGAAAATAGCAAAAGAATAAAAAATGAGCAGGAGTTACTAAGCTAACAAATTATCTTGAATTATTAATTAATATTACAAGTTCTTTAAATTTAGTGATATATATTTTACAAAGTGCTTTCATATACGTACCATATTTAATCTTCCTAGTACCTTGTCAAGTAAGAAATTACAACCCCTATTTTGCAAATGAAAAAACCTGAGACTCAGAGAAGTTAAGTGCTTGTCTTAAAGTCTCACAGATGTGTGTGTGCGTGTGCGTGTTCTCAAAGGTGGTTACGAATTAGGATAATCAGGGAAGCCATTAAATAACGCCCATGCCCAGGACTCACCTTTGAGGAGCTAAATCAGAGTTCTCTGGAGGTGGCCCGGTGTGTTATTTATTTTTAGAGTTTTCCGGATGACTGGAACAGGCAAGCAAGTACCAGAAGTGAACTTAAAATACAGATTTTCTGATTTCCAATGCCATCTTTTAAATGTTCTATAAGTGTAGTCATTTGAATATGGCTATTGAGGATGTTCATCCTTGCCTGCTCTGTGAGGAAGATGGGAAATGGTTTCATGGGGCATTTCTCGGAGCACTCAGCCATCCCAGGAGACGGTCTGCAAGAAACAGCCTGGCTGCAGGGCGCAGGCAGGGGCAGGCCAGAACGCCAGGCGCTCCTGAAGTCCTGCAGGTCTGCTTTCTGGTGACTGGTGGCATAAAGCAAGTGTCCCTAAATGGTGTGATATCATTAAGTCTAGGGAATATAGAGTCTATAGGTCATAAACATTGCTACTTAACTCCACAGTGTTTGGGGTGGGACCTGGGTAAGGGCCTAAGAAGACGAGAACTAGGAGCGGTAGCACTTTTGTGGAGAAAATCAGCAAGAGCTCTCTACACAGGCGATGAATAATGTTCTGATGATGATAATGGAATTTTGAGTTTCTCTCTGCTATTAGGCGTTTTTGTCATCAGCAGTCATTATTTCCATCACCTTTGTTCCACCAGCATCTATTTTGTATATGAGGAGAGACGAGAAGGAAAAAGAGAAAAGCTCTGATTTCTTGCTATGCTCTTGCTGCATTGTTTACGATGCGGACTCTTCGGAAAGACAGAGCCATGGTTCCCGCGATGAGCGGGCGGCATGCAGGTGAGAGCGGCCTTCCTATTCCAGGACTCTGGGGTTTTCATTTGGGTGGTACTGATTTCCCTCTCTCAGTCAGTTGGGAAAATATATTTAGAAATGTAGTTGGTCGGTGAACTGTTTTCGTTTCGCTTTGTTTTTAGTTTAAATGAATTGAATAATAAAAAATAGAAATGTGGTTGAACTCATTTGAAATGTATCTGCTGTTTTGAGTGGAAGACGGGAATCTTATTTGCCCAAGAGATAGGTCAGATGATTAGGGGAAAAATTTATGTAAAATATGTACTTTAACTCCTTTTTAGGTTTGGTTTTAAAAAACGTGTTCTGTGTAACATGATACAGTCCCTTTCACTGAGTATGTAAAAACTCAAAGATTACAAGGGAGTTAATAAGAAAAGTCCTTGTTTGTAAAATAAAGATTTTATCAGGAAAGAGAGTAAAACTTGGAGGGAGTTTTCGCAAAAAGAAAAAGGAAGGGGAAAAAAAGCAGCAAGTAAAGAAAAATCCCTGGAGGCAGTCAGGTGTGGAGGGGTCCTCTAGACTCAGAGATAACGAGCAGACAGGTTTCTTATTACCTTAATTGCTTCCTGCCTGGTGGGTCCCTAGAAGAGAGTGGAGCCAAGAGATCAGAAGGAAGAGAAAACACATCCTAGAATGATAAGTACAGGCTCACTGAGAGGCCTCCCCTTTAATCAGCACAAGTGGCCCTACTGCCAAGTGGATCGAGGACGAGGGAGGGTGATGTGGAAACCTTGGCACACCTATGAAGCTGCAGTGGCCTGAGGTGACAACTTGGTCTAATGTCCCACGGCTCGGCTACCTAAGATGTGTGTGAGCCCAGGAAGGGATATGACCCTGAAATGCAACTTCACACTGGTTAGGAAGGTGCTTTCTAAGAAGGGATGGGACAAACGGTGGGCGAGGACTTCATTAAGCTGTGTGTCAGAGTGAGCAAAAGCTGGAAAAACAACCTGTGACTGAAGCGTTTAAAAATATCTTAATCTTTAAATGCATTTTATGTAGTGTTCTTTGATTTATATCCTATTTAAGGCTTATATTCCCTATAAAAGATTAGTGATTAAAGCTCTGTACTAGTTTCTTTCTTTATCACTCCCTGGTTAAAAGCCTGGTAGTCAGGCCACTCCAACGAAGTCAGCATCTACTGTCCCTGCTAGGGAAAGCTGTCCTTTGATGAGGGGACATTAACTCTTGGGAGTTAAAACCACTACTTTAGCTATAAGGTGGCCATTAAAACGTCCCTTTATAGGGCTAGAAAGCCATGCTGAGTAGATTCCTTTATTCATCCAACCAATAACTGAGGCTACTGTGTGCCAGGCACTTGCTGGGAGCTGTGGATCAGGAGATAGGGGACCCCCTGCCCTCGGAAGCTCCAGCCTAGAGGACAGACCTGTGAAATAAGTGGTGACATGTGCTGCAGAAAGAGCCGACTCCAGATCCTAGTCCAGAAAGAAATGCTTTGTGTTCTGGCCCGAGACACAGGGCGAAAGTTATGGGAAAAAGCATGGGCGGATCTCCTCACCAAAGGATGTTTACTTACAGATTTTCAAATTGATTGGCAGTTTTACAGATTTTAAAAAACAACTCTCTCAAGCACATGTGGTATAAAGAGGGTGAGTTTTAGAGCTGCTCTTGGACCCAGACCCATATGGGTTCGGCAGGTTGTTACCTCTTCCGAGCTTCAGGGAGAATTCCACATCTGTGACACAGAGCCCTTTGATTGCTATTAGGAGTAAATGAGAGGATGCACGTAGAGCAGTCGGCGTAAGGGCAGTGATTAATAGTTTGTAGCTGTTCTGACGACGATGTCGGGAGAGGAACTCAGGAGGCACCTCTTCCGTCACGTCTTCACCATCCCCATCTGGTGACGCAGCTCGCTGACTTGTCTTGCTTCCAGCCAGTCAGCCCACTACACTGCCACCAGAATGATCCCCTAAAACCCAGACTTCCCATGATGCTTCCTGACTGAAACTCTTCACTGATTCCATCACCTGAACACAAAGTCCGTCTTCCCCGCTTGACACACAAGGTCGCTCATGACCGACTGGGACCTACTTTTCCCACCTTAGCTCCTCCTTCACTTCCGCCTCTTTAAAGCTTCTTCTCCATGAAGACCCAATACTGTGCAGGTCCCTGACCGCAGCACATCATGCCACCACCCTCCTGCCTCGTGCCAGCCTTTCTTCTGTTGGAGTGCCTGTTTGCCTCATCTTTCTGTAAGCATCTTTAAACTCTAGGTATTCATGGAAAAACTCCCTGGCCATAACCCTTACATGGTAACATGTCTCTATTCTGTACCTAATGCACACAACTGCTCACATATGATGAAATAATTCAAGGTCTTCATGGTCTCTCTCCCTGTCTATACTGCGCACTCCTCAGTGTCTCCTATTTGCCTTTGTATCCCCGATTCCCAGCCCAGTGCCTGGCCTGTAGTTGGCCTTCAGTGATGTTTATTGAAGGGGATTTAATGGTAGTTCTCTTTCTTTTTTTTCTGATTTGGTTTAAGGTATATTTACAAATTCTTGTTTCCATTAAGATAAAGTCTCGACAATCTCTACAGTTTGTTGTTAGCGTTACAGACAATTATAAATCTTGTTTCAGGCAGTTTATCTCCATTATTGCATAACGCAGAATTGATTTGCTATGCATCATCATTTGAGTTGCGCTCTTCTCGGTGTCCTTGCATTGTCTGCAGTGACCTATGCACATTCTAAAGCAATGTTGTCATTCCTCTCTTTCCCTGGTCCTGCTGAACCCCTCTGCGGCCTCTGACACCTCTGACCATTAGCATTAATTACACTCCATCTTTCTTATGATTTGCTCTATATTGCTTTGAGGTTCCATGTCTCCAATGTCATCTGGTGTCTCTCGATGATATATTCTGGAACCAATTCAGCGTGTCTGGAATATGTGTCTATTCGTCAGAATAACCTGCGCTCATCACCTACACTGTCACACTAAAAGCACTTGGGGATATTTATGGGTCTTTGCAAATACCACAATGGCTCCTGCTGCATCTGCTGATTGTTTTTCTGATACTGATGTTTGGCTGTTGGCTAATTTTCTTAAGCATAATGCTGATAAAATAGCGCTATTATAGAAAAGTCCTCTCCACAGAGATGCCTATTGGATCCTTCATCCTGCATGGTTTCTGGAGGGTTTTTTTCAGACTTTCTAATCTTTGAATCACCTTTGACTTTGAGTTTCCTTATAAGACATATTTGAAACAAATCATTGTTTCCATGATTATCTTTATGTCACTGTCTTAAATTCAAATCACTGACACCATTTGATGAGATTCAAATGAAACAAAACACCATGGGCATACATTATCCCCTCTCACACTCCAGATGTAAAGGTAGATGGATATATTGATCATTGCTTTTGACTTTCCCATTAGTTTGTCATTATTTAAAGTAATAATATACTTCCTGCTCTCAGTTTATTAGGCAGCCCCTTTTTTCTCTTGAATACTAATACTTTGATGTCATCCACTTCCTTTTACTTGGACAATCTGAGTCACTGATTTCTTTAATTGACTTTCTATATTTCCACCCAAGCCTTTTCTTATGTCTTTCTTCTCCATTATTATTTTACTGTATCTTGGATTATTATAAAATCTCATTCATTAACACTCCACAAATTTGGAAGTCGTGCTAATTCAGAGCATTGTAAGTAGAAGTGTGTCTTTCTTCTGTGACTTGGAGACATACTGAGCCCAGAATCCGCCAAAGCAGGGTCTGTTGCCACCAAACCCCCTGCCGTTCTCTTCTTCCTCATCATGAGGCCGTCATCGGTCAGGCCCTGATGTGGAGCCTCAGCCACCTTCCTTCTTCCCTTAGTGATCCCCACTTCCTTGGAGCCCAGCTCTCCACCTTTGATCCACTTCCCAGAGCCTTCTTTAATGCAAATATCCCATGTCCTCTCACTCTTCTTCTTGGGTTTCCTCCAGGTCTTGCATTATCACCTGGCTCTCATCTGGGACCATAATCTCCCCTGCAGCTCACTAAGAGCTGCTGTATGCTGTCTCTCACTTCATGTACATCAGGGACAGGGCAAGGCATTGGCTTTCTCCTGGCTCCCCACTGCTGAATTCAGATCACAACTCCTCCATTTCTCCATCTGTATAAATAAGTGAAGCAACAACAACAAACCCTGGCTTTTTGAGGTTCAAGCCATTTCACAGTAATCACCATCTCTTTTTCCCTATTGCAATTACCTACCTTCTAACCTAAAAAATATCATGGATTTGGCACATGATTTGGCATCTTTTTCTTTTTGCCAAGGCCTCTCATCACTGTGGGTGACTTCTATACCCATGGGCACCTATCCAACTAGACAGCCCTGGTGGCTTAGTGGTTAAGATTCAGCGCTCTCACCCCCGTGGCCCCAGGTCCATTCCCTTTCAGAGACCCACACTCCCTGTCTGCTGGTCGTCATACTGTGGTGGCTGCATGTTGCCATGATGCTGAAAGCTGTGCCACTGGTATTTCAAATACTAGCAGGGTCACCCAGGGTGGATAGGTTTCAATGAACCTTCCAAACTAAGACAGACTAGGAAGAAGGACCTGGCCACCCACTTCTGAAAAAATTGGCCATGCAAACCTTGTAAACATTAGGGGAACATTGTCTGATATAGCCACAGAAGATAAGAGGATGGTGCGAAAAGACTAGGCAGGGTTCTGCTCTGCTGTGCACAGGGTCCCAGGAATTGGAACAGACTTGAAGGCACTAACAACAAACCTGTCCATCCTTGACTTTCTTACCTCTGTTGACCTCCACCCCACTTCAGCCTGTCACTCCCTTAGTCACACTGGCAAGCTTGTCATGCAACATAACTGTAAATACCTCTAAAGCCGTTAATAAAGCAGTGATTTTGGACCACAAATTTTCTCTATCTTCGGCTAATTTGTTAAATTATTTCCACCATGACATTTCGTCCACCTTGCAGAGCCTTCTGCCCACGGACCTTTCTATTTTTTCTCCATCAGTCTTCTCCTTCCACTTCCCTGGTCACCCAGCTTACATTTAATAATCCATATTGTTAACAATTCTTGTCAAAGCCCCAGCACTCTTGGCAATCCTGCTAGATTTCTTTAGTCAACCCTCATGCCATTCTGCACAAGAAAGATTTCGAAGTCTTTCCAGATTCCATGAATCTCTGAGCACTTTCCTGGTCCCACACACCTGGCTGACAACCTCGTTTCCTACTTTACAAAGGGAAAAATAGCCATCACATGGAGATTCTATCATCTTCTGGAAAACATACAAACAAACCTGCCTTCAATTCTGCCTGCTCTATCTTCCTTTCCTCCTGCCATAACAAAGCAAACCATTCCACTTACCCTCTGGACTCTACCCTCTGCCATTTTGTTTTTTCTCACTAGAGAATGTCTTTTTCTCCAGAATCATTTTCACTGGCTTTTAAATCCATTCCCATTCTATAGAAATGATTACTTAGTTTAAAACCAATGTAGGCACCATCCATTTTAGAAAGCCAGTAGAACAGTCTGGCTAAGAGCTATAATCTAGAGCCATATTGTCTGTGGCCAAGGCCCAGGCCTGCCACCCCTTAGCTTTGGGACTTTGGCAAGTTACTTAAACTGTCTATGCTTCAGTTCATCTCTAAAATATGGGTGACGACCATTTAGTTGTGAGGGATAGCGAATCTGTCTATACAAAACAATTGAAAAGGTGTTTGAGGGGCTGGCCCAGTGGTGTAGCGGTTAGGTTCACATGTTTCACTTCAGTGGCCCAGGGTTTGCAAGTTTGGATCCTGGGTGTGGACCTATGCACTGTTCATCAAGCCATGCTGTGGTGGCATCCCATATACAAAATAGAGGAAGATGGGCACTGGTCTTTGCTCAGGGCAATCTTCCTCACCAAAAAAAACGTGTTTGATACGTAGTAAGCTTTATACAAGAGTGTGCTATTATTATTGCTTGTTTCCTAATTGGACCACGATTTGCTTCCAGAAGTTTTTTTTTTTTTTTTAAAAACATGCCCCAGTTGTTTTTTTTTTTTAAAGATTGGCACCTGAGCTAACAACTGTTGCCAATCTATTTTTTTTTCTTTCTGCTTTTTCTCCCCAAATCCCTGCAGTACATAGTTGTATATTTTAGTTGTGGGTCCTTCCAGTTGTGGCACATGGGATGCTGCCTCAGCGTGGCCTGATGCATGGTGCCATGTCTGTGCCCAGGATCCAAACCAGCAAAACCCTGGGCAGCCGCAGTGGAGCATGTGAACCTAACCACTTGGTCATGGGGCCGGCCCCTCCAGAAGTTTTTGCTTGTCCTGAAGTTTATAATTACCTGCCTTTTCTTTAATGGTCCGAGCTGGACCATTTGCTTCCCAGATCTAGATGATTTCTTCTGCTCGCATCCTAGGACCTGACATTACCTTATCTTGGTTTGGATCCATTGTTTCCTGAATCCCAGGACTTATCATTTTGTGTTTTTCCTACCTGCTTTTCCTGGCTTATATTTCAAAGGATTTTTAGAGAAAGGTATAAGGGAGGTAAAATTTATGGATCTCTGAATGTTTGGGAAGGTGTTTAGCGTCTCACATTTGATTTATAATTCGAGTCCTATATCATTTTCCGTTAAGTTTAAAGGCATTTCCCCATTGTCTCTTTACACAAGTGTTGCACATAAGGATTCTCATAAGAGTTTCATTCTTGTTGTTTGATAGGTTACCACTCCCCCCCCTTATGGAAGCATTTAAGACTTTTTTAACTTTGTTGTTGTAAAAATGCATGAGGCTGTACTTCAATGTGGGTCTATTCGCCTCCATTTTGCTTTATATGCACTGAATTCTTTTGATCTGAGACAAGTGACTTTTTTCAGGTTTGAGGAATTCTTTTTCTGTGTCTTTATAATCTCTTCTCCATTTTTTTCTCCGTTTATGAGCTGTATTTGAATATTGCGCCTCCTGGACTTGTCCTCTGTGCTGCATACGTTCTTCGACATTTTCTATTTCTGTTACATTGTTCCATATTCCAGGAGATTTCCTAGATTTTATTTTCTGCCCCTTTTATTGATGTATTTTTTCAATTTCATCAATCATATATAATTTCTCACTTGCCCTCATTGTAATTTTCGTAGAATTCTGTTTCTATTTTAGAAATAGAACATTTTCTCAAATCTCATCAATGAGAAGTTTTCTTTTCCTCTTTCATGGTCTCTTTATTCTCTGAACTGTGTGTTTCTTTCTGGGTTCAGTTTTTCCTCTGTCTTGCTCTTCCATCCCGATGAGGTTCCTCCTTGATAGTCAGCTCCTTTTTAAGACTGAAGGATTGGGGAGCTAGTTGGGTTTTCTCTGCTGCAATGAGAGAAAGTCCGCCTCCACATACACATTCAGGCTTCTCCTTCTTGAGGAGCAGCCTAACTGGGAACCCCCTCACTGTGGGTATAGCCTGTTTCCTAGCTGGCTTCTCCCAAGCATGAACGGGTAGAGGGCCTCCAGTCAGCTGCGAGCTCCTCCTCCCACCCAAAGGAAAGGTCACAACAGAAGAGCTTTACTCTGGCCTGCCAGCTCCACATTGTTTTTCCTCTTGTTGTTTTGCTGATGATAAACCTCCGTTACCTATGCATGGGTGATCTTCAGTTGCTAGCCATACTGTTTTTCTCATTCTCTCTGGTACCTGCCAACTTCCTATTGTTTCACAGCCGCTAGATGCAGATGCTCAGAATCGCTGCCCCTTCCCCGGGGCCATCACAGAGGAGTGTATTCTGGGCTCTGTTCCTCGTTTTGGTCTCATAAGCCCATTGGCTTGGCTTGGCTTTCTGTCTTCCAGTAAGTCATTGATAACGTATATCTGATGATGACTTCCCCTCTTTTTTTCTTTATAGCTATGGATTTATTTCTTTTTATACTTCTGATGGACTTTGAAAGAGACGGGAAGTGATCCATGCACTTATTTCTGCCAATTTGAATTTGAAGCTCTCCTAACTGGTTAAAAAATTCATGAATGAAGAATTATGTTTTGAGGAATTATTAATTATTAAACATAAGGCTTAAGACTTTCCTCTGTACCATCTCATTAACTCCTCATGATAACCCTAAGTAGCCCCATTTTACAAGTGAGGAAATTGAGGTTCAGAGAAGTCTACTAATTATCTGAGGTTGTGCAACGTTTAAATGGTAGAGCCAGTATTTTGACTCAGGCCTTCTGATTCTGAGCTGTGTGTGCTTTTATTTACCCTCGAGCTGAAAACGAATGAGCCCTCAAGGGCTTCGGGGAAGCTTGGCCATAATGAAGAAAGGTGGAAATTTCATACCTCGATCTTTTCTTACAACTGGTGAGCAAACATCAACCTGAGCCTGTTCTGGGCATTTGTGTAAACAGGGACAGTAATGTGACCGTCGGAAACAGGAGCAGTATTTGTGAGAACCAAAAACATTGGAGGACAGAATTAGGGCTCAAAGGGGCCAGAACAGGCACCAGAGTCAGTTTCACAGGGATAGGATTATCAGATTTGGCAAAAAAATACAGGACATCCAGTTGAATTTGCATTTCAGACAGACAATGAACAAGTTTTTAGTATAAGTATGTCCCACTAAGAAATGTCTTGTTGTTTATCTGAAATTCAGATTTCACTTCCTGTGTTTTATCTGGCAACGCTACATAGGGATAAACGCATCTTCATGGATTTAAGCCTTAAAACTTCGTTAAACAATTGTAGGATGGGGGACTCTGACAGGGGCTCCTGTGAGAAGACATTGTTTAGGTTGATTGCAATATCAATATGAGTCTATAGGGTGGTTAAAAAAAAAAAAGAATAAGATCTGAGGCCAGATTAAAAAAAATACACCCCCTAAGGAAATCTTCTTGAAATATGGGCTGAACAGGTATTCATAAAACGGGAGCTATTTGTTTAAAATGCAGCTTTCTGGGGCCTGCCCAGTGGCACAGCAGTTAAGTTCTGATGCACGTTCCACTTCAGCCACCCAGGGTTCACTGGTTTGGATGCTGGGTGTGGACCTACTATGCACCGCTCATCAAGCCATGCTGTGGCAGGCATCCCACATATAAAGTAGAGGAAGATGGGCATGGATGTTAGCTCAGGGCCAGTCTTCCTCAGCGAAAAGAGGAGGATTGGTGGCAGATGTTAGCTCAGGGCTAATCTTCCTCAAAAGAAAAAAAAATGCAGCTTTCTGGGCCCCTAAAAATCTGAATGTCTATGAAGAGGGCTTAGAAATGTCCATTTTTAACAAGTTCTCTAGGTAATTTCAGACACATAAAAGTTTGAGAATTACTGATGACAAAAAACAGGACATCTCATCAGGTGCTAGTCGGACCACACCCAGCAGATTATGCTTAGCTTCCAGGCTACACATTATGAACATGCATCCTGAGAAAGGAGACTGGGACACTGAGGGATGTTAGGACGCTCTAAAACATCAGAAGGAGCCAGCACTGTTTAACATAGAGAATTTTCAAGAAGACATGAGGGCTTTATTCAAATATGATTGCAGAAGAATGTTGGGATTTTTTTCCCAATATGTGCCTAGAAGTTAGGATTAGGATCAACAAATAGAAAATAGGAGCAAAGTTGGGTTTAATGTAAGGACAAATTGTCTCACTATTATACTATCTAAAAATGGAATGAATCCCCTTTTGAGAGAGTGACTTTCCCATCACTGGGGTGTTTTGAAAATGAAGGCTAACGGCTGGCCAGAGATTCTGTTAATGGGATTCCCGAAGAGGCTGGCCTGAGGGTCAATTCTCCCAGAGAGTGCCAGACTCTTCCAAAGGTCCCTGCCCATGAATCTCAGACTCAATACTGAGAACCAGCATGATTTCACTGGGATGGATGAAAACAAAGTCTTGAAATTTCTTCAAAATTAAAATAGCCAGTCCTCTGAATTTTGACCAGAATAGAAAGTGTTGCTAGTGATATAATTATTTTCAAAATCATGTTCAACGTGGCTGAGTGTGAATTTAGGCTCTTCATTCTAGAGATAAAGAAAAGAAATGCCATTGTCAACAGAGGATTTTCTTTCAAACGTAAGGTTTGTTCTTGAAGCAAACTGTGGAATCTCCCTTCCCAGAGAGAAATCCTTCTGAACGGCATGGGTCAAGGTCAGCTGAGCTGTGAAGTGGATAATGGGGTGTAGGGAAATGTTAAGATTCCGTATTACCTTTGGAAATCATATGACCCTTCTTTAGCTTTTAAAAATATTCTTTTCTTTAAAATTAAACATGAATAACCTGGATGGTGACATATATTTCTTTTAAAAATATGAATTCTTACATTTATTCTTTTCTAATTTGAAATATCTGAAAGCGCTGGGTGTATTTCACCTTTCAGTACAAACCGACATGCCATCCGGCAAACTCTCGTTCTATATTTGAAGCGAAATGTGCTAAATTATCTTGAGAGGGGAAGGAAACACCTTTGTGTTAAGCACTTACAGTTCATGTCGATTTCAGTGGGAGATGCAGCTGCTTAGAAACCAATTTTTTTTTTCTTTTCATAATACAATGAATGCTAAAAAGTGAGCCCACTCATTACTCAAATTACCAAGGTCTTACTCACCCAAGTGGAGTTGACTGACTGGAGTTCTGGGAGTTACGTAACGGCCGTGCTGACTTCCGTTCCATCCTTCTTATTGCTATTATTTTAATAGTCAGACTTTGCCTTTGTCCTTTCTTCTGCTTTTTCCTAAGGAAAAGACAAAAAAAAAAAAAAGTGAGCAATAAGAAATGAGATCTATGAATAGGGGAGTAAGCAGCTCAGGGAGTGCTGGCTTAGGTCACAGAGAATGGGGGGAAAGTCCGTGGCCAATAGGCTACTACGATTATTAATGCAATTCTGTGGTCTACGGCTGTGAAGGGGAAAAAGGAGTGGTGGTGGTGGTGGTTGTGAGGAGGGTTGAGAGAGGTCGAAGGAAGGGTGGGGCTGGTGTGGGAGGAGAACCTGAGACCCATAGAAGGAGGAGACTGGAGAGCCAACGCCTGAGCTCTAAATGAAAGCGTTCTATTTTTAAATTCAATGACTCTATTAAAAGATACAGAAGACCCAGGGGACCAAACTGGAGATACAGCTTTATTTGAGGATGCAGCTTTCCTCGGCATCTTTTCCTATCACTCAGAATGTTCTAGTGATTCCCAGTACCTGGGTGGAGAGGTAACACCCAAAACATGGAGAAGGAAGAGAGGTGGAGAGAGATGAGGAGAATGCTCAGTGCGGGGAGAGAGCACGTTACAGCCTCTGGCAGGGCCTTGGGTGGAATCGGTCCACTGTGCCTGGCGCTGGCCGGCTAGGCCCCTCGGCAGGCCCAGCTCTGCTTGCTGACCTCTGTTGACACGCCCTGGGTGCTTTTCTGGACAGAGTCGTGGACCTTATTGCTGCTCAGTGGGATCGAATCTAAATTAACAAAGAGCTGGGATGCAGAAGTCAATTTCTGTTTCCGGCCTGCGCAGAGACAAAATGGAGTCAGGAGTGTGAAGGGTGGCTTCCGGGGGAAAGTCACCAAAATGCAGCGGATTCTCCAGGAAGCCTTGACGTCCCCCTACTGCATTTTCATATATAGTTTGATGCCAGAATTTTTGTTTCTTTGGTCAGAAATTGCTTCATGTAGAAATGTGTTTTTTCTCTTTTTTGGTCTGGTTGAACTAATAGGATTTATCTTTCAAATAAACAGACTATTTCTACTGTTATATACTGCCCTCTGCTGGCTGCTTCAGTTGCGTTTTACCACCTACTGAACTGAACTGTTAAGAATGAAGTTGGATTAATTTAAACAAATAAATAAATTTGACTTTCATCCCCCCTCCACCTTCTTCTGGGCAAGCCAAAAAAAAGAAAAAAAAAAACAAAACCTAGGTAGTTACCACATTTAAAATAATAAACAGATTAAAGGATGTTATTTCTTAACCTTTCTATATCCTCACGAAAACGTAGTGGAAATTTTATTTTAAGGTAAAACCACAGTTTGGCTCTCTGGTATTATCTTTCTACTTTAATGTACTATGCCTACTCTTATGAGACTAGAAACTCTTGGGTTAATTTCCATTTATTAAAGATTAAATCATTTAACTTTCCAAAGTACTGCCTTCTATCAGCAATCCTTGATATGTAAAGAAACCATCTTAGTCCCCAAACAAGGAATATAAAATGAATAATGCAGCCAAACATCTTTGGAGCCCAAACAAGACTTTGCAAGGTACACTTGAGTTATAGCCTCTAAATATGAGGTTATGTGGAATCGCTCACTAGCAACAGTCACCAGAGCATTCATGCTTTGTAATTACTTAAAACAAATGTTCATAAACTATGGAGTAGATTCACGCTTAATTGTCAAAAGAACTGTGATGGATTGAAAGTTAATAGCAAAGCCTGGATTAGAATTAATTCTCTCAAAATCCTCAGCCTATTGCTTTGTCTACCGAACAACGCTCTGCCTTTAACAGTAATTAGGAGAAAGAATTTGGTGTGTCAAATGCTTTATTGCAAAACCGAGGTTCAGTGGTGAATTCTAATTAAAATCATTTTGTTATTAAAAAAGCCAAACTTTAAAACATCTTTAAAAAGGGAAGCTACTATGGCAGGGAGATGGATCGATCAGTGTTGGTGTCACTGAAGTCTGCTTTAGAGTTCCTTATGTTCTGTTGTTTCTAATCATTTGGGGTTTGGAGGGGCCTCGTGTGGCTTTTGCTGGCTTCTTTAAATTAAAGAGCTGAGTTGCACACATCCCGCTTTGGTTCTGGTTGAGTAAACTTCTTCAGCGTCTTGGGGTGTCACCTCACTTCCTGGACGAACAGTTGGCTGCTGAGAGCAGGTTTATTTAAAGCAAGAAACTCCTCTAAATAAGTCTTTGGTCACGCTGTCGAGGGGGTTGTTAATGCGCCGTGAGCAGCGACTCTACACGCATGGGGACGTGTATAAAAGACTCTGGGTTTCTGACGATGTAGGTCCTAACGAAGCCCTTTTTGTACATCTAAGACTTTATGTTCATTTTATTATACACAGTCTTAATTCGAGTCTGAAAAGGGGAGCTCGAGGGCAGACATAAAATTAACTTCTCTTTGAATGTCCTAACCTTTTGGTTTTAATTTATTCACTTGTCAATCCCATGAATGCCTCATGAACTCCAGCCATTGATTTCCGTGGCCAATGCTATTTTTCCTGTTTATTATAATATATTGTCCCATTGTTGCCGCCGTTTGCACTCGGTTAAATTTCCCACACAGCGGACAGGAAATGGCTCATGGCATCAGACTTCCTGGGATTGATTTTCACAGAGGCGGGCGGGCCGCCCTGGCCAGGCCCTTTGTGTGGAGCCCGCTGCGCCCGAGCCGCCCGCGTGGACGCTTCCTTCCAGGCCGGCCCAGCCCCTCCCGCAGTCCCCGGGCCCCTGGGAAAAGCTCCCCTTATCAGTGCCCGATATTATGTCATTTCTTTTTACACACGATGTTTATTGTCTTTAGAGCCCGCTCTGTGGGAATGTCCTTTTCAAGGGCGACAATGGGGAACCACAGAACAAACCTGGTGAAATCACTCAGCCCCGGAGCGTCAGCCTTCCAAGTTGCTTCATAATTAGAAAACAAAACGCTCAGCTACAATACCAACGGTGTTTTTACCTTCTCTGGCTACTGAATTATTTATTCAAAAAAGCTTTATCACCAGTGCGTTATCCGGCCACCCTAGAGGTAGGTTATAAAAAATACTGAGAACCCATTTGGGATAGACCAGAGGACCTAAAGGGCTCTCTCTTTTCTTTTTCTTTTAAGTCAACGTTTCTGTTTCTATGTTGAGTTTCACTAAACACTCTTCAGCACATATCCCAATGAGCTGGGATTTAAGAGACACCTGCCCTGTCTATACTCAGCTCTCAGATTGGGATACTTTTAAACTCAACAAGTTATCTTTTACCACTCAAGAGATTGTTTTGTATTTTAGAAAAGCAGGTCACGACAATCGTTGATTTGTTTACATGTGTACCATCGAACTCAAAAAAGTTTTTTCTTTTTGTAAATTTGCCTTTTTAGGAGTAGTTTATTGCAAAGTGTAACGTACAATGTGGTAGATAACTTGTTAAAAATCAGGTGCCGTGCTTTGAAAACGATTATTAATTTACACTCTGAAATCATGTTCCCCTAAGGAGCTCATTATCAATTAGAAAACCTCCCGCAGTAAAGAGTTGGCAGATGAAGCCAGTTCCACAGCCACAGCCACAATTCCAGGGAGGCGACTCTATGTAAGAGACACTTCGGGGTTTTTTTTTTCTTCCCTGACTGTGGAAGATTTCAGAGGTCATAGCGAGGAAGATATGGATTTTATGGGGACTTTACCAAGAGAGAACTCAGTCAGAGTTGTCAAACAGATGAATCTTTGGGGAGAAAACTCAATTTCTGTTTCTGAGTTGTAATTATACAGCATGAATCATTTCCCCCTATAAAAATCGATGGACAATTTATAGCTCTAATGAGTGAATTAATGATTTTGATCAGTTGGAAACTAAATCTTGTTCATTTGCGTCAACAAAAGGTAGTACTCATAGGGTTTAACTGAGTTCCATTAAATCGTATCCCAAGTTTAGACTTAGCTGAGTTGGCCAAATCACAAATGGATTCTCAGGCAGGATAAGTTACAGACATACACGTTTCTGTTTTACTGATTTGAAAACTGAAAGTCACGGGCATCGTGTATGCAATTAAACTCTACTTACGTCTCTGGAACAAGCCAGCTAGATGGGAGGCAAACTCTTCTTTTTACCATCCTAAACGTTTGTTCAATTATACTGTTCTCCCTTTTCTTTTTTGCAGGGGAAGGGATCCTTTTATAGTGAATATAAGGAATCAGAATGAGATAACCAGATAATTTAATTTGACGTGAATAGATATTGTGAGAAGCCCCAGGTAGGTTCTGCTTGAGGGTGACATCTTGGTAAATGGAATACATGCTGGGAGACTGTCTTCACCCTAGTGAACCAATTGATGCTGTCGTTTACAGATTTGATGAGGTGAATGGTAGAGGCAAGTGAGCCATGTAGAAGGCAAGCTACTATTTTAACTATGGATTTCAGTATTCACTCTCTAATGGGTATTCCTGGTGTCGTATTTCTCAATTGCTTTCCTCTTAAACCGCAGTTTAATCTTTTATAAGTCTTGGCCAATATCAACAGGTTATGAGTATTGGATTCAAAGATTTTTGTTCACAAATTTCCATACATAGTGATTGAAAGACCCCAAATATAAGGGTGCAAAAATATTGCATCAACTACCCTTAGGAAAGCGCTCATTGTCTTCCTGAGGGGTGTATAAGATAGTGGTCTCAGGTGCCTCTCCTGGCCTTCTGACTTTAGAGTCAGACACCCGTCCAGGGAAGAGTGGGCGATTTAAATTTGTGAGGAAGGGAGGCACTGGCGAGCTGGGGCAAGGGGTACCAGCGGAGTAAACCGAATGTTCATTTGGGAAGGTAATCTAGGAATACTCTACAATTTCTGGCTTGACTGATTGGCTTCTTGATAGTACTAATATCTCAGATTGAGAAAATATTAAGAGGCACCAATTTGATTGGAATTTGAATAGCTCGCAAGCTCCCTTGAGGATGTGTTGAGTTTGGGGTCACGAGCCTATGGCACATCCAGATATCTATTACGTTCGGAAGGTGATGGCTCTGAGCCCAGGAGGAGAGAAAGGGACTCGTCTGTAGACATCATCAAAACTTTGAGAATACCAAGATCATGGAGGGAGATAAGAGAAAAGAGACAAGTGGACCAAGGAAAAAAAACTTAGGGCATACCAATTTTAAGAGTATGGAGAGGAGGACCTCAAAACCAGATGGAAAGAAATGTAGAAGAAGGATCATGAGAGAATAGTGTCATAAAAACTGTGTCAGTGAATCTTTGTACAATCTTTGCTTAGGGAGAAATTTGTCATGGAACAATGTGTCTTTAATTGTAAACTTCAGCAGGAGTTGATAAACTCTGGCTAGTGGAGCATGGGATTATGAGGCTTGATTCATTATATTCTCTAGATAATTTATATTAATTGTACAGTAAAAAAGAGCTAAAAACATAGGAATGTTCTTCACTCTGTATCTATCAGTCTGGCTTTGAGAATTTTTTGCATGCTTATTTCTTCATACTATTTTTGTCAAAGTATAGAGAGACTCCCCTTCTCAGTGCCCCCAAGGACACAAAAAAAATTGCGACACCATCACATTATTGCGAATCATCTCAAAAATGAAAGAGGGAGGCAGGTTACCTCACCAAGGGAGAGTGGTTACGAGGGTATGTCCACGGAGACTGACTGTGGAGGAATTTCTTTTCTCAGGTAGCATTTTCTTGCTGAATATGAAATAGTTCAAGGGAAGGGACATCAACGGCAAACAGCAGAGAAAACTGTAAGTGTTTAAAGTATTTCCAGGAAATAAATGGAATTGATTAAAAAACAAGCAAACAAAAACTCTTCTGATTGAGGTCTCTCTTTGGAGCTTCAGAATCCATCCGTCACTGCCTTAATTAAAAAAAAAAAAACTAATTCACCATTTGTACTTTGGAAAGGAGAAGGGACTTCCCCTTGATATTAGGCTAAGGAAAGTTCTAAAATACTGAGTGATTATAGAGATCTACGCTGAAAAGTGTCTAGGAACTCTGATGATAAAGACATCTTTGTTACCCTTTGCCAGAGTCATGTCTGTGGAGTCCTGGAGGCAGAGAGCAGATGGTAGTTGGTAGAAAAATGCATGGGAGGTGAGGAGGGGAATGAAGGGAAGGAATATGTCACTTTTATCACTTTCAAGCAGCTTGGCTGGGAAGAGAAAGAACGCTAAAAGGGTGGGAGCTAGAAAGTGATATAGAGTCGGAGTGGTTTTTGTTTATTTATTTTATTTTGGGGAATAAATGGGGATGCTTAGAAATTGACACGAGAGAGACAGAGAGTGAGAGAGAGAGAGACAATAGGAGAGTGTAAAAATATGTGAGCAGGGGAATGGGAGCAAAGATGACCTTTTCTCTTTGCAGTCCTCACTAAATGATCTTAATAAGCACAGTCACCAACCCTCCGTGACTGTCCTATCTCTGGCCCAGATTGCTCATCCGAGTTCCAAATGGCACAACTACCAGGGTGTCCCCTTCTGAAGTTTTGGCTCCTTGGTCCTCACTAACTTTGCAAAGGAAGATAACTGGGCTTGATGAATTTCAGGGGATTTTCTTGGACCTGTGTTCCCTTGACTTTTTTTCATTGCCAATTGTCCTCTAATTTCTCACCCTCCTTTGATCCAATATGCATATGTTGCCAGAACAATTTTTCTACAACATATTGAATTCTCTTGGTTTAAAATTCTTCAGTGGTTCTCCATCAACTACGTTTGGATAAACTCCAAACACCTTAGCTTGGAAGATGAGACAAGACTTAGCCTACAAGTCCCTTCCTGAAGCTAGTAGTCGTCTTTCTCCATATATGTCTAATTTCTGCTCATGCCAACTTGTAGCTCATTGAGCACATTGTGTGGGCCCCAGGGAGTGCCACCGTGAGTCACCTTTCTCGTTCACCACTTCCAAGTTTTACAAACTTGGGCAAGTTACTCTCATTTCTCCAAGTTTTCTTGTCTATAAAGTAGGGCAAATAGTACTTACCTTGTTGGGTTGTTGGGAGGATTAAACAAGGCAATATTTAAAGCCCTTAGAACAGGGTCTTGTTCAGAATAAGTGTTCAAGTTATAGCTCTTATCATTAGTACATTTCTTCACTCTTTTCTTTTTCATAGCTGTTTTCTACCTGCCTACAACGTCCTCCCACATTCCTTCCAAGGTAAAATTTCTGTCTTTTCAAGGTTTAGTCTAAATGCTAGCTCTTCTGTGAAGCTTTCCCAAGTGTCTCCAAGCAGTTAGCCTGGTCCGCGCTTGTTTTCTATGTTCTACGTTTTTACCTTGTTTTCTGCTTGTTTTTCTGTGAGCATTTACAGAGCTCCATGACAGCCCTTTGAACAATAGCGTTATCCATTTACATGTCTGTCTCCTCCAGTGTATTACAGAACCTTCACAAGGGCAAAACTCAGGTTGTATTCATCATTGTACTTCCAGCCATTAAAAAATGTTATCTTCTCATTAAACTTAATCAAATACCAGGAGTATCCTTCTGTGGTTAATGTAGCTGTGTTCCAGATAGTGTTCTATAGACAAATCACCATATTTTCTTGGGCCTCTATAACAATGCTGAAAGCAGAATTTTAGACCCTTTGGTGAAACCAAAAGAAAGTAAAGAGTGTAGTGAATCCTAAAGACCAATAGCATAGTTGTTAAGAGAAAAAAAATTGGAATCAGAGAGGTCCTAATTTGAGTCTTCACTTAACTTCTGTAAAGTAAAAGTTTCTCATCTGAAAACGGCACTGTGTCTGGTAAAGGTAGGACACTTAGGTGTTAAGGTTGTAATTAGGAGTTTCTGGCTCTGTGACTAACCAAGAGAGCTTGAGGTAGTCAGCCCCTAGTAGTCACTTATTTTTCAGTTATTTCACTAGCTTGTCACCTTTTAAATGACTTGATCCTACTCTGCCATTTTCATTCATCTTCACTATCCGTGTTTAGAAGAGATCTCGTGAGCGTGGGTGACAATGCACAGCCAGCATGCGGAGCCCTGGGGAGTGTGTTAGACACAACTGGGATGTTTGCAGCTCTAAGGGCATTGCTCACACTAGACTCTGTGAGGTGACACATACTAAGCATACTAGTGCTTCAAACTAATACACAGAAATCTGATTGTGCTCACTTGGGAGTAACAGGATGCTAGAAGTAGACCCAATTAAAACCTTAAGTAAATTAAAACTTTAAATAAATTTAAGTAAAACTTGCAATACTTGATAACTTGTTTAAGGTTAGGGTGTGACGCCAAACAGTCATCTCAGGCTGTGAGAAGATCCCCTTGCGAGAGGGACGTGAGCTTCTCCCAATTCTGCTACATTTCCCTGCAGTTTTATCAGGACCCAGAATCTTTCTGTCTCCTTTCCCACCAGGAGACATGGCCACCCTCTCCTGTGGTCATCAGGCCCAACTGTCACCGTCCCCAGGGTAGCTTTCCAGCATCTTTCCTTCTGTGTCCAACTCTGGTCCCATGAAAATTGTGCAACATTTTAAACCACTGGGTCTCTACAGGTTTTCTTAGGTTCTTGTCACTAGTGGTGCTGTTAGTGATCTTTATTACGATTATTACCATCATTATTACTTTATCCTAGAAATGTGTTTTGAAAAAAGACAGATAGCTCTAGTGGGAAACCCAAAACTTGAGCTTGCTAACCTAACTGTTTTTGTGACTAACTGGTTTATCTGTCACACTGTTACCAGCAATGTATTAGTAATATTTCCTCTCTTAACTAGAATATTTCCTCTCTCAAATATAATTCTTTTAATTACAAGTAGTAGGTTAAAACTTGGATTCTGTCACAAACAATAAACCATCTTTAAAAATGTGTCAGTCTTGCATGACTCTAGGACTCGGTTCTACCTAAAGGTCCAGGAAAACAATCTCAGTATCACTGAGTTCTTCCAGCACGAGAATGAGAACACTCTCATTAGCATTGACGTCATCAGACAGAGGCTGCCCCACACAGTGTGTCACCTGACCCCATGTGATACCTGTGGAAAACCCTGCTCATAATAATCTTCTTCATCTGTGTCGGTAAATCTGTGAAGAGAAAACAAGGTTTATTTCCTTTCTCTTTCTCTTCCTTTTACCTTAATTAAATGCAATTAGTCTGTGTTCAAAAGCCTTCCTCTGCTTTGCCTTCTGGTTGTTGTATGTGAAGGCAAGACAAATTTCCTTTTTTTTTTTTTTTTTTGAGGAAGATTAGCCCTGAGCTAACATCTGCCACCAATCCTTCTCTTATTGCTGAGGAAGACTGGCCCTGAGCTAACATCCATGCCCATCTTTCTCTACTTTATATGTGGGACGCGTGCCACAGCATGGCTTGACGAGTGGTCCACAGGCCCACGCCCGGGATCCAAACCTGCGAACTCCGGGCAGCCGAAGCGGAATGTGGGAACTTAACCGCTGCACCACTGGGCCAGCCCCAAGACAAATTTCCTTTTTGAGAAGCTATGTAAATCTACTATTACTCTCCAGTTACCATCAACTAGTTCCTTCGTTCACAACATATGTCCCATAAATTTGAGTTAGAAATGGGACTAATCATATATGTAATTGCTTATTTATTTCTGTTAAGAAATTAAAATATAGGAGTTTCTATAAATGTATATTTCACCTAGTAAGATTATATATTCATCCATCTCTCCCTCCCTCTATCTCTATTTGTAATTCTTCTTTGCCCAGGTCATAGTCAAGGTAATAAGAAAAAAATAAGAAAAAGGTAAGTCTGACCGCCTCAGGCTTTGAAACCCACGCAGAGAATACTTTGGCCCTTTTACTTTCTCAGGATTTCCTCTCATATTTTTCTCACGAATGGTTTTGCTGTGAAGATAATACTTTACTCTGCCACCTACGGTCTCAATGTAACTTGCTATAGCTCTCAGATACTTCAGACCCAGAAAGGAATCTCGCCATTGCATCCTTACCTCCCCTCCCCCCATCTTTCCTTCTCTCTCTTCCTCCTGTATCATTGGCAAGAGGGGAAATGTTTTCTCAAACATTTTTTATATTAAAGCGTATATTATCTGATTACCACATGGTTAACATGGCTTTTCCAATGTCTGTTGCAATCCCCTTTTTCTTACAATCCCCAGATTTCCTGAAGAATTTAGGAAAAGATACCATAGGATCAAATAAAAAGATTTAGAATACAACCAGCATATGTTCTTGGAACACACAGAGTCCACATCCAAGGAGAAGGTCTAGCCATCTCAAATATCTTCTAGGTCATTGTGTGTGGGGGCAGTCCGTAGTACACAAGTCCGCCCTTCTCTTGTCTCCTGTAGCTTTATCACAGCTTTGTCTGACTCTGAATTCACACATCTAGGATTCCAAACTTCCATAGTTCTCGGATACGTCACCTTCAAAGTGTCTTCCCTTTTCTCATAGGAAGCCAATTAGATCAACATGCACATCAGTCTCCAGCAACTTTTTCATCGGTAATTCACACCAGGAGCCCTTGACACCCCAACCCCTTTGCCTCCAACTTACTATGTCTGTATATCATGAGGTAACTCATATGGTTACCTCTTTCCAGATTCTGTTCAGGGTAAAATTGTATTTCTTTGAAATAATAGATTTGGGGGCCAGCCCTGTGGCCTAGTGGTTAAGTTCATGTGCTCTGCTTCCGAGGCCCAGGGTTTGCTGGTGCGGATCCCAGGTGCAGACCTACACACCACTCATCAAGCCATGCAGTAGCAGCATCTTACATAGAAGAACTAGAATGACTTACAACTAGCATGTACAACTGTGTACTGGAGATTGGGGAGAAAAAAAGAGGAAGATTGGCAACAGTTGTTAGCTCAGGGCCAATCTTCCTGACCAAAAAGCATACTTAAAAAAAAAAAAGAAAGAAATAGTAGATTGAAGAAGTTTCCCTTTAAGCTTATTTAAAATTATTTTTGGGTTGTTTTAGAATATGATGAAGAATTTTTGCAGAAAATATACATGAATAGTGGATTTTACCTTCTACTTTAGGGGTTTCAGAGATCCTGAAGTCATCCATGGGTCTGGGTACCTTCTGCTTTAGAGATGTTACTTATGTAAATGCTTTGTCTCCTGTTAATGGCAAAAGGAAAAATCTTTCTTGTGTCTCTTTTCTGGATTTATTCAGAATTCTTCCACAATGAACTTTACTTTTGTGTCCAAGGAAACTAGTTAAGTTCTTATGTTCTGTTCCATCTGTGATAAGGAGAAGAATGTTTATCTGAAATGAGCAAATGGTAAATAGTTTCTTTCTTTGTTCTTTTTATGGGAACACTGGTAGGGTAAAATAATGGAAATAACTGTAGTCAGAAAAAAAAACAAGAAAAGATCGCATAATGACATAATTTTAATAAGGTAGGTAGAAAGTTCCAAATCATGTACAATAAGTGGAATGCTGCGTCTTATAAAGGAGCAGTTCAATGACATTATGAAAAGTGAAATGACACATTAGGGGGTAACAGATCGAGAAGATGCGTGGCATGCAGTGAAGTGTTTTCTTTCGTAGCGCTTCAATGGTGATGGCTACACCAAATTTCTGACGTATGTTCATGTAACTACTTGTTCAAAACTGGCCATTGTATGAGGAAAGGAATGGTGAAGGGACATCACCGTTAGAAAACTGAGAGGAAGAAACTGTAAGATGCATGCGCTGTGTGGCTACAACTATAATTAGAACTACAAAAACATCAAGGAAGAAAAATGGAATAGAAAAGGTCAATGAGGTAGTAGTGACTAATTTCTGGCAAAATAAGTTCAGTAAATTTTACATTTATGATGGGGCTAATTTGTCTCATGAGACAGTGCTTTGTTCGGTTTTAATTCAAAAGGATACTACCTGGCTGTAGTCTGGAAGCTTCATTTCCCCCCAAAAGGGTTAGGCTTCTGACTCAGAAAAAAAAAATCTCTTATGCACAGTTCCTAAAAGCGTCTCCTATTTGCCATGAGGCTGAAGAGTGAGAGTTGGAGTATCATGCTGACCCTGTTTCGTGCTGCACACCCAGGAAGGGTTGGGGAGGGAAGTTTCATCAAGATGCTATTCTTCAATCCATCACAAGGTCATTTATTTTCCATCACACACAGTGAGACACAGCCCTGCACTTAACTATTTAACCAGCCGAGGCTAGAGCAATTAGGCTCATCTTTTTTTGATGTCCTAGAAGAGATGGCTGGATGAATCTCAGCTGCCCTGTGGTGACGGAAATGTAGTTCCAGCTGACTGCAGATGTTTTTACAGTTGTCCCTCCTTAGTTTGAAACTGTCCAAACAAATAACGATTGGCCTTGGAGCTTTTTTCTTTTTTTAATTTATCCTTAGACTGGAAATCATATTAGTTGGTTCTGTTTAATGCACTCTACTGATTAATCCATTTCCCTAACTCAATTTAAGTACTTTAAAACAACATTGCAGATGCAATACCTATTTCTAAAGATTTTTTCTTTTTTTAAAAATTACTTTCCAAGTCTTTAAATTTGCTTTTAAATCTCTTCACTATCTGATTAGTTTCCTTGAAGAATATTCTCCTCTTTACAATCATTTTCTTTTCTTCCTGGAAATGATTGAGAGAGTGAAGAGTCCTTGAGATATTGTGAGGATATTCACAACACAAAATGAGAAAATGGGGTCCGAGCTATGAATTTAGAAAAGAATTTGTGATACGTGGATATATGCCAAAAGGAGGCCATCAGAGGAAGTCAGGTAATTGCAGCAAGTTACATTTTCCCTTTTGCTATTGCTTTAAGAGAACTTTCCTTCTCATGAAGGGAAATTGCTACCAATTGCTACTTATTAGCTGAGTAGTGATTTCTTTCTTAAGGTCAAATAACGAACCAACTATTCACTCAGAAACATGAGTAAGGTTGGGGGGGGGGGCGGGCAGAGAGAGAGAGAGAAAGAGGGAAGAGAATATATTGCATTGATCTGATGATTAGCAGCAAAGATGTATTGAAGTTTCCAAAAATTATTTCTTCTTCATTTTATGTCACTTTTTGCTGGTAGGACTAGGGACTACTTTTGATGCAATGGAGAGAAGCTCTTCTTCCTGCAATTGAACAATTCAGAGATAAATGAAGATAAAGATGATGTAACTCTTAATCCTAGACCATCCATGAGAGAAGCTACAGAATAAATGCAAAGAGAACCATGACTAGCCTTGGCTGCATAAACCAAGTGATGGAGACATCCATGGGATTCTTCCAAACATGGCCCTTTACCTGTATGTTGCTCACCTTCACAACACTGGGGCAAATCTTTCAGCAGGCCTACTGTCAAACATGGTCATTCATTTCTTTAATTTCCTAACCTGAGGATCATTTGATATTGGTTCCACAATTATCATCGGATCAAATGTCATGAGGTTTGAGGATTTTATTTAATTTTTGTGAATTTAGAAAAAAGTGTTCTGAATCTCAATTTACATATTTTTCCACTTAAAGGAGTCAAGCTAAAATATGAGAAGACATCAAAGATAGGAAAGCCAAAACAGTTTATAGTCCCTTAATTCTTTTTTTAATTAAAATTTCAGGATTTTGATGGCAATTTCTTGGCACTTTTCCCCAATAGATAGATATATTCATTCACATTCACATTCTTAGGACTACTTTCCAGAAAAATGAAAGACGAGAGACTAAGAACAATTCAGCTATCACCTCACCTTTAACATATTAAGAGGTCTCTATTTTTTTAATCTTTCAGAAACTTTTCCTCATAGTCAAGGAATCCTGAAAATGATTATATTGAATAAGAAAGATCATTTTTCCCTAAAGCCTCAAGTAGACATTGGCAGAATGCCCTTTCTCATCAGTTAGGAAGGACGTTATTCAAGTAGTTGAGTCCATCTCATTCTTCATCTGTCTACGAGTATCTTTATTCTCACAGGCTCTCTTTTCTTCGGCCATTGTGAAAACCTCTTTATACAGTTTTAATTTCACTTTCCTCTTTCCTGCTAATTGGCTATCACCTCGCCTTGAATCAAGGAAAGGTGAAGTCTGCTCCTGAATTTAAAGAAAGCAAGTTAAGGACACTGGACTATTGATTTTCGAAGGTTGAATATTGTTGTAATCACGTGATAAGCACATTGTGACTGAGGCTACAGGACTTCTTATCTTAAATAACTTCCTGTTTCCAGGAGACTCTCATGCTACTTTAAGACATCCCATCCTAATAAAGTGTCAATCTGGGTATGGAAACCTTTCCACATAAATGAGTACTTGCCCAGTTTTTGAAAACTTTCCAAAATTTTTTCCTTGGCTCTGTGAAAATGTGGGCATTTGGTTCATCTCTCAGTCATCTGCTTGGTTGCACGAAGTCCTCAGAGTATAGAACCAACCAAACGAAGGCCTCCTCTGTAGGAACTTGCGTCCTTAGGGGTCAGTCAGCCTGAGGTGAAGACAGGAGGATGGTTTAAGGTGAATTTTCACTGGGAGAACCCTCATTGCCTTGAAGGGCGAGGGAGGAAAGCCTTAGATACCACAGACTTCTGACAGGAGGTATTACTTGAAGTGGAAAGTAAGTGAGAGGGGATGAAGTAGAAAATTGAGCATAAAAATAAAGGAATGTGTGATCAAATTTTTATATTCTGAGAATCTTTAAATATAGCTTATAGTGTTTTAAAGCCACATAGGCCATGCCAGGATGTGACAGGGCACTGGAGCAAGGCCTGGCTGGATGTCAGAGCTGAATCATTCCCGTGGCAATTTTCATGACCTGTTAAGATAGCAAAAATATTATTTTGCATAGACATAACATAAGAAGTATGTGAGTTCTGGGAAGCCACAGGAGAAGCACTTCTCTATATGCTGATTTCTATGGCATCTGCAGAGAATCAGGTAGGGGAAAGTCCATTTTTGTCTCAATCTTCAAGCTAACTTAGGCCCTAAAATAATATTAGGCTTTGTTGGCACCTAACCTATTTTAGTAAATCAGCCATGCTTCATATGTGTCCCCAGCACGTCTGGGCCTGGCCCGCACTCAGCAACAGGATACAACTTCTACGCGTGGACACATTTCACCGCCTTCTCTAGCCTTTGTTTTTATCTTTTCTTCTTGTGATGGCTAATTTTATGTGTCAACTTGGCTGGCCACTGTGCCCAGCTGTATGGTCAAATGTTATTCTGGATGTTTCTGTGAGGGTGTTTTTTGGATAAGATTCACATTTAACTCAGTGGACTTTGAGTAAAACAGATTACCCTCCATAATGTGGGGTGGGTCTCATTCAATCAGTTGAAGGCCTGAATGGAATAAAAGACTGACCTCCCCCAGGCCAGAGGGAAATTCCCTAGCCTGGTGGCCTTTGGACTTGGACTGCAATATCAGGTCTTCCCTGGGTCTCTAGCCTGCTGGCCCACTCTGCAGATTTTGGACATGCCAGCCTCCATAAATGTGTGAGTCAACTCCTTAAAATAAATGTCTCTCTATGTGTATAGAACTATAGATAACCCAAGCACAGAACTATACATATCCTATTAATTCTCTTACTCTGGAAAAAACTGACTAATATACTCCTCTTTCCCCTTCCTTCTTTTCCCCAACTCATGTTGCACGGATAAAGTCCTTTTCACTGACCACAGGTCATAGTGAAATGAGAATCTGTCAAGCCAAATAGTATCTGGCTCCATAAGGAAGAATTAAAACCTAGAATCAAACACAAAAATGGGATGTGTCCCTGGCTGACGCTGAAATCAATTAAATCTTGTCAAGACATTTATAAGACACTTACATGCCAATTATTATCAATTCATTTCCAAAAGATATTTAAATAGAATAGAATATGTGCTTTGTTTTAGTTTGTCTTGCTTTAATACAAGGTAGTTCCCTGAAAAGTACGTCGCTGAGGGGATAATAGAATCTTTTAAAAATCCAGGTCAACTTTCAGAGCTGTATGGCCCGGGGAAAGGGTGGCAGAGCCTCGCCGGGCTTCTGGGATGTTGAAGATGGTGTCGCCACCCAACGGCTCCCTTGTCTTACAGCATCCTATCCAGAGTGACCCTGGTAACACTTCCTACTTCCTTAATTAAAAATTCCTAGGGGCTGGCCGGGTGGCGCTGGGTTAAGTGCACACGTTCCATTTTGGCGGCCCGGGGTTTGCCAGTTCGGATCCCGGGTGTGGACATGGCACCGCTTGGCAAAAAGCCATGCTGTGGTAGGTGTCCCACATGTAAAGTAGAGGAGGATGGGCATGGATGTTGGCTTGGGGCTGGTCTTCCTCAGCAGAAAGAGAAGGATTGGCGGTGGTTAGCTCAGGGCTGAGCTTCCTCAAAAAAAAAAAAAAAAAAATCCTCATGGACTCCCTTTTGGACTCCCTTTTGTCAGGTGGACTAACTCCAGGGTGCTTAGCAGAGCCTACAGAGCTTTTCCCCATCTGAATAAGAGGCCGGCTTCTGGCTACCTCTTCCTCCCCAATCCCACCTTCTTTCAGCCACGGGGTCACCGAACTCCTCCAAGAGGTCGTGTTAGTCCACACCTCTGTGTGTTCATTACTCTTCTACCTGCCTGGGTGCCCCTTCCCCCTGGAGTCTCTCACCTCCCTGAACAGTCTCAGTGTAGACGTTTCATCTGACTGTAGACTTTCTCTGAAGGCTGTATTAGATTTTTCTCTAATTCCATATTCCTTATTTTTATCAAAATGTTTTTGACAAGGGTGCATTTATTGAGGTACGTGTCCATCTCTCCACCACTAGCTTCTGAACCCTTTCAAGACAGCAGCCGTTCCTTACATGTGGTTGCACACAGCAATGCCTGACAGTAAGAGCTGTATTGCAGGGAAAAAGGAGCCCAGGCGCAGCTCTGACAGGCCTAGCTTGATAGTAGTGTTGACAAGGAGTCCCTTTAGTATCTTCAAATATCTCCCACTCACATGAGGATAACAGAAGTCTTTTTAGCAGAAATACCAAAAAAATCCCCCAAACTGATAAATAACATGTTCCTTATTGTGTAAAAAAATTTGAAAAGTTTTACACTCATTACCTATTCAGAAAGAATTAAAAGCAGCCTTAGAAGAGAGATTAAGAAATTAGAACTAGGGGCTGGCCTGGTGGTGCAGTGGTTAAGTTTGCATGCTCCACTTTGGTGGCCCAGGGTTCTCTGGTTTGGATCCCGGGTGCAGACCTACTCCCTGCTCATCAAGCCATGCTGTGGCAGGCGTCCTACATAAAATAGAGGAAGATGGACACGGATGACAGTTCAGGGCCAGTCCTCCTCAGCAAAAAAAAGAGGAGGATTGGCAGCAGATGTTAGTTCAGGGCTAATCTTCCTCAAAAAAAAAAAAAAATTAGATCTAGAAGTATCACTAAGAATGGAGAGATGTGGAGGTCTGATCTTATATCCTATTTCAAGAAGAAGGAGAGCGGGAGGGAGCAGGAGAGTGGGAGGCCCCATGAAGGCACCAACCCGTCATGACCAACAGCAAGAAGGGGAAGAGAATTTCTTGGAGGCAGAAAGGCTGGAGTCTTACAGACGAGGTTTGGAATAACAAGCTCCAAGGCCACTTCAGAATTCCAGGGCCCTTCTCCTTCAGTGTCCAGATATGTTCTCAGCTTCTGCCTATTTGGAGGTTCAACTAGTATTAACTTTAAAGTGTTACACTGAACAAAGAGTCAGGTTGTGTTTTGAAATTTTTTTCATGGTTGCTAATACGAAGGGTACTTGTAGAATAAAACTTAAGATTGGTTCTGATGGAACGCTGTCTGCTGGATTGGAACCACAGTAGACAGGCCCTGCATCCTGGGGTGCGAGCAGCCTTTGGTTTGGGGTCCTCGCCCTCTAATCTGGGAGGGGACGCTCTGTGAGCTCTGGAGTCTAGCAGCTGGGAAGTGCGAACCTACCCAGGCTTCTCACCCAGACTTACCCGGGAAACTGGCTGTAGACCCATGTGCTCAGCGCTCTCTTTCTTGGAATATGAAGCGGCTGGCACAGCAGTTCTCACCTCCGGAACTTAGAGGAATGCTATTTTCTTACAAATGGAGCTGGACTCTACAGTCTTTGGAAAATTATTGTTGGTCCCAGGGAGGGGTGCGTGTCTGTGTGTGTGCGCTCACGCGGTGCACATGCACCTCTGTCCAGGAGCTAGTCAGGGAGATCAGGAGTCTGAACAACAGCAGGAAGGGGTGAGGAGACGCCTCCTTACCTCCGGCCACAGAGGAGATGGACAGAGAGCTGAAGGCCCATGTGGCCTTGTTCTGTACCGTGTAGCTCACACTTGGGACATCTCTCTTGAGCACCAGAGCTGGATGAACAGTCACTCACATGTTCACTTGGGTGTGTAATCTTGAACGTAAACTCCTAATTATCTTCAAACTTACTCCGTTTCTATTCTTCCTTCTCTTTGTATTCAGCAAAACCTGAATCTACCCTCAAAATAAGGCTGAAGCATCGCTAACTTCAAGGGCTAATTTACTATCATCTCTTCCATGCATTATTTCAAAGACTTTCTAATAGGTCTCCCTGTTTCTCTCGTGGCCCCAACAGTGTGTTCGTAACACAGCAGCCTAAGCTGTAACGCTCCGGTCACATCCTCCAGCATCTTCCCGTTTCATTCTGAGTAAAAGGCAAAGTCTTAACTATGGTCTTAACGATCCTGTAGGCCTACACCCACCCTTTAACAATGTCTTGATCAAGATTCTCCCTCTCATTCACTCTATTTGCAGATACTTCGGCCTCGTTGCTGCTCCTTCAACCCTCTAGGAAGCTGTACCTCAGGGCCTTTGCACATGCCGTGCTTTCTGCCTGGAACACTCATCTCCTAATAAGCTGCATGTAAACTCCCTTACATTTCAGAGGTCTTTGCTCAATTATATGTTCTAAGTCAGTCCTTCCCTGACAAACTCCATTTAAAACTGTAAACTTTCCCGAATACCTATTCTCTTTTCCTGCTTTAGTTTAGTGATTTACTTGATATTTTACTCATGTATTTTTAATACACTATATTCCAAAAAATATAAACTCCTAAGGGCACAAATTTTATCTTCTAAAATTTATTGCTATATCCTCGTGTCTATATTTTTGCCTGGCACTAATACTTATTGAAACAATAATTCTTAGCCAAAATAATATTTCCATATTTCTCTCTTTAAGAGTCATCCATTAAGGTAAGGGAAGCTTTAAGCTAGAGTGATAGAGAAATAAAGAACTTCCCTACGCTTTAGCATGTGTGATATGAAAGAGATTTATAAGGACGTTTTGGACGTTCCTGACAAAGAACAGAATGTCACGAGGCAACTGACGTTCTGCAGTTTGAAAGGTTCTGACCTAGAGCAGGCCCGAGAGTTTCTCTTGGGGAATATGGAAGCTTGTGGGGCCAAACCTGGCTGGGCTGTGTAGACAGATGGTTCCCTACCCAGCGTCTGCAGACTCAGGGGTAGGCCTACTTTGTTGATGGTGTCACTGCAGCAAACACAGTTCCATCTACGGTCAGAACCTGTCTCGCGCTGGTTGTTTAGTGCCTGTGTTGCTTTCAGGATAACTGCATATTAGGCAAACTATACGTATGTCTCAGTTACAAACAGAGAAAGAGAGAAAGAAAAGAAAAGGGAAGTAAAAACACCATGGCCAGTTCACAGAATCAGAGCTCAAAATGGGCTTCTCGGGCTCCCCAGCTGGGCTTCTAGAATATTACAAAGAGTTGGGGCCACTTAGTCCATTCGCTCTTTTTCCTGGATTGGCCTACTAGCTTCGGTCACCGCCAGGGGTCAGTACACAGATCGCTAATCTATTCATTGCTAGACGTTATAGAAGCGGCGTTTTGTCCTAAGTCTGCCCTGTGGTAACGGGTGCAAGGTCACATGTTACTTCACACTGACACCGGCCTCCTTGGGAGGATGTCTGCTCTTCACAGTGACTGTTGTAATTCCAGCACTGTCCTCTACATTCCCACGACTTGTCTCGACTCTTCAGATAAGTTCCTAAGGTTTAGAAACACTTAGGGAAGTTTGGGCTCACTCTTAAAGGGCAATGAACCCCAGAAAAGAGATCAACCAAGACCCCAAGCAAGGGAAACAAACCACAGAAATGTCACTTCATACTGTGTATACGGCATCTTGAAGTAAGGGGTATAGTTTGATTCACTTTTAATAAAAATGTGGCAAGGACCCTTGTGCTCTTACGAAATAGCCAAGATTAAAAAGAAATTATATATTCAGTAACGTGGGATAGGAAGGGAACTGGACAAAGAAGAAATCAAAGGTTAGAAAGGTGTAGAAATCAAGTGAAAGAACCTCAAGGGCAATCCCCCCACCCCCCACTATTGCCGACCTCCTCTGTGTTTGTGAACTGGCTTCCCCAGCTTCACATGGGAAGTGGCATGTCTATGACCCACTAGCAACCTAAATTCCTGGTCATCATGGTGACATTGGAAAATGATGCTCTGCTTTCAAATAAGTCACAAGAAATCCAGCACGTCCAAAACAGGACCCATCATCTTCTCCATGTACCAGGGCTATATTTCCCATGTCTTAAGGTCACCACCTTCGAAATATAAAATCTCAGGGTGATGCTTTCCACTTCACTCTGCGTTAATTTAGTTGTCAAATCTTGTTGCATTTGCTGTTAAAATAGAGTTTTTTTCATCTTCAACTTTGCATTCCCTCTTCTAGGACTTTGTAACTTAGCGAGGGCTGTTGAGAATGATCTCTTTGCTTCCAGTCTTAATTTCTTTCCATCCTGGATTCTGCTATCAGTTATCTTCCTAGGCCAAAAGTTTTCCATTTTTCACGTGCTGTGACTTTCACATAAGCAACACACTAGCATGGACATAGCCAGCCGCGCCTTCCTCTCCATAATTGTATGCAGAGATGAAGCAAATATTGCTGTGTTTATTTGGTGTGATAGTCATTAAAATATTTTAAAAGCATGCAAGGAATGAAATCAGCCACTTGAAGATATTTAAAAATGTCATTTGGCTAGAAAAATAAATTGGCAATTTTGATTTTAAACTTTTTTATTTTTATATGAAATATTTTAAACACACTGAAACGCAATGAAAATAATATAACAGATATCCTTGTTTTGACCACCCAGATTTAACAGATGTTAACATTTTTCTACACTGGCTTCAGAGTTCTCTCCTTTGTTTTAAAGAAAAACTAAGTTAGAGATACAGCTAAAACTGGGCTCCTATCCATAGCCCATCCCTTCCTCCCCAGAGACTGAAGCCTTGTGTATCATTACTGTGAATATGGTTGTACTCCTATGTGTGTTTATATTAGTAAGCAATTTATATTATTGTTCCGTTTAAGTTTTTACTTAAATTGTATCACACTATATTTCCCCTTTTGCCCTCTACTTTTTGTCATCAACATACGTTGATAGTTCATTTAATCAATCCTCTCATGGGATTCCAGTATCTGAGTAAATCCATTTATTTAGATATTTCTCTACTGAGGGATAGAAATTTTATTCCAGTTCTCTCATTATTTCATTTTTACAGATACTGCTGCAACAAAAGCCCTTGTGAATATCCTTGTGCACGTATGGCAGACTTTCTAGTCCAGAGTAGAGAAAGTTTGCTGTGTCAAGGTGGAACCCCTAAATTTAGGGACGACACATCTTCAGCTTTCCTGGGTCTTACTGAATTGCTCTCCAGACAGCTGTGTCACGCCCCCCAAGAGCATTTCATCAGAGTTCCTTCCCTTCTCATTGTCACACATGGACTGATTAATAGTTTTTCCAGTCTGATGAATAGAAATGGAATTTCATCATTGGTTTAATTTGCATTTCCCTAATTCCTAATGATGCTGCAGGAATGTATTTGTATGTTTATTGGCTATTCTCATTTTCTTTTCTGTGAGTGGCAGAACGTCCACAATTTTTGCCCACTCTTTTGTTGAGTTGGTTATCCTTTTTTTTTTTTCACTAACTTATGACATATTCCATATTTTAATCTCTTATAGGTATATGGGTTATATAAGTTACAAATATTTTCTTCCAGAAAGATCTAATAGTATTATTCCTTCTTAGTTGACATTTAATGCCTTTTACTACCTGTCCCTTATCTACCTTTCTAGTTTCATTTTTTTACTGCACTTCTCTATTTTCTTCTCCTTTCCCCTCAGCTCACCACTGATGCAGACACTAGGGGGAAATACACAGGTGAAAATAGTGGCGGCAAATTGTCTGAAATTTAGTTCAAAACGAGGCTCACCAAAACCAGCTAGTCACCAGGGAAGGGGTGGAGCCGAGGAGGTGACCAAACTGAGGGGAGGTTTTGGATGAGGGGATGAGAGACGATGCTGTTCACCAACGCGGGCATGACTGGCACCTTCATCCATGTGAGGCAAGGTTGAAAGTCCACCAGTTATTAAGTGGGACTGGGGTACAAGTGGTAGCTCACCGTGAAACGGTTCTAGAGGAAGAGTTGAGTCCTGGTACAAACATCTCAAATAGATCTCAGGGAGGAGTCTACGGCTGGGGCAGGACCTGACTTTATTTTTGAATTTATTGATATGCTTATCTCTTCTCTTTGTAAAATTAGTGAATTATTCAGTGGTAAACTTTGATAAAATAAGAGATCATATTCATTTTTCTCTTGTATCTGGAGCCAAGAAGACTGAAACATTCTGTATACAATAGGAGTTCATTAAATACATTGAGTGTGAATACTTCCATTTGGGTCAGAGGTCGTTTCACACATCGAACGCTTTTCACCACAAGACAGAAATTTTCCTAGAGAGAGAAGCTTCAAATGAAAAAGAAAAAAGTTAAATTTGAAAACCGACTAATTATAGGATCCAGAGGCCAAAGTGAGATTATTTTTGACAGGAAATTGTACGTTTTTTGACTAAGTTCAAAGAAAAGAGACTATAACAACTTCAGAGATGTTTCTAGGTTAGTTGTATGGTGTCTCTATTGCACATGAATTTATTCTTGAAATTCTCTTCTCACATGTGAACAGCGATAAGTTGGAATAGAATATAGGCCAATACTAGAAATTTATTATAGTGGGAAAACAATGCTGCCTAAAAATTATAAGGATAACTTTTTAAAATTAAAATAAATCTTTGTCTAGGAGGAGTAACTCCAGATCCCTGCGATGCGTTTCATTTTGGAGGCTCTTTTCAAATGGACGGTTTCTTGATGTAAAATACTCATGATTGAATTTCATTTCTTTGCTGACAGTTGAGGGGAAATCGAACGGGTGAAATACCATAGATTCGGTTGGATCTTAAATAAAGCAATGTGATCAATATAATTCCACTTGTTGGAATGTTCTGTTTCTGTTGTTATATTATCATATATCACATGGTTCAATATCAGACATAGAATGATTTGATCCTTGTGTTTAACTCTTCTTCCTGAATTTGAATCCAGGGGCCACTAAATACAAAAGCCCACTTCCTACAGCTTCTACGTCTTCTTTATTGGGTTTATGACAATGATTCTGCAGGTGGGCAGAACGGGCAGCCAAGTGGGAGATAGTAAAGATATGGAGGTATGCCTTACTGGGAGGGTAGGCTTGTGTATTAGTTTTCTGGGGTTGCCATAGTAAACTACCACACACTGGTGGATTAAAACAATAGGAGTTTATTTTCCTACAGTTCTGGAGGCTAGAAGTCTAAATCAAGGTGTTGACAGGGTTAGTTCCTTCTGAGGGATCTGAATAGAATCCTTCCTTGTCTCTTCCCAGCTTCTGGTGGTGGCCACCAATCCTTGGGCTTCCTTGGCCTGCAGCCACATCACTCTAATCTCTGCTGTGTCCTCACATGGTGTTCTCCCTGTATCTCTGTGTCTTCACATGGATGCTTCTCTCTGTGTCTCTCTCCCCTTCTTATAAAGGCACCAGTCATATTGGAGTAGGGACCCACGCTACTGCAGTAGGACCTTATCTGAACCTACCTAATTAATCTGCGATGACCCTGTTTCCAAATCAGGTCACATTCTGAGGTACTGGGGGATAGGACTTCAACATGGCTTTTTAGGGGGATGTAGTTTGCCTCATAACAGCTTCTGATGTAGAATTCCTTTCTAGAAACAATTCTGTCAATTTTTAGAACAACCCTTTCATAAATAATTTTTTGATTTGGGAAATTACTGGAAAAGAAGGGGGATCGACTTGCAGGTTACAGGGAACAAAACCAGAGAACCTCAGAGGTGAAAGATTCCTCAGAAAACCTTCAGTTTGGTGATTTCCTTTTCTTTTATTTAAAATGATAAAAATAACACATGTTCATGGTAAAAAAAAAATGTATTCAATTGTATCGAAGAATGGAATTCCTTCCTCATACACTATTCCTTGTCTTTAGAGGAAGTCAATGTTAATTTGTATATTTGTTCCTCCTGAAATGTTCTGTGTTTATTCAAGAATATATATGTATAAATGGAGCTATGCTAAATATACTTTTGAGCCACTTGCCTTTTTTATTTTATAATACAATTTTTAGCCCAAAGGTATAGCATACTAGTTTTCAAAATGAACTCTGTACAGCGCTGGGCTACACACAGGTGTTTCTGGGGCTATGAAAATTCAACACTTATTTTTGCCAAACAATTAAAATGTATACTGCTTGAGGGTCTCTTTTATCACTTTTATCTATTTTTTATTTTGGGGGGGGGTTCCTTAATAAGCTTTCATTTAAAAATAAGAGTTTTATTGTGAGAAGGGGGGTAGAGAAAGATGGACTAGATTAGAAGGATTTGTCTCTTTTCGTCTCCTCATATAATAGCTGAGGAGGTAGAGGCCCAGAACGGGGAGTTAAAGGACTAACAAAAAGCAGTGCACCAGCCCTGCTCTGCCACACAGCACAGAGCTCGCCCGGATTGGTGGACATCTGATGTCACATTGGTGGTACCTTCTCTTTTACCCTTGTTTCTCAAAGCCTGGATCACGTGGCTCTAGGCTCTTTGCTTCAGCATTCTGGAGTGAACTAGGATTGGGATTTTGGTGGAGGGGTGTGTGGATTGAAGTGCGGGTGCAAGAAAACTAGGGGTTCTGGTGAGAAGGTAGTTCAGGAGATCACACAGAGACTAAACCAGGTGGAGAAGGACGCAAAGTTGGGAGGGCCAACATATGAGAAAATGGAGGCTTGGGAGAAGGTAGAGTGGGTGCAAGGAAGTAAAACTGACAGCCCAGGGGGCTGTTGGTCAGGGACTGAAACACTTGCAAATATGGTGGGAGGAAGCAGTTCTTGGTGACGAAACACTGCAACCTCTAGTTGTGGGTGATGATGAATGAATCGGAAAGTAGGTGAAGCGAGGGGAGGAGTCCAGAGGCATGTTAGGGAAAAATCTTTACCTCATTGCTTGGTTCCTCGAAGCTTAGGCTTCGGAACAAGCTTCTGAAGAGAGCTAGGAGGGATGTAGGTTCTGGATACCGCCAGGAAGAAGAAGATGCAGGGAAGTACATTCCAGAGGAGGCGATGAAAACTCTGGGGAGGGAGGACGTCTCTGAGAGATATCAGCGAAGAGAAAGCACAGAGAAGTGCAGAGTGACAGTTCAAGCGATTGTCCTCTGGACAGAGCTAATGAACAGCGACGTCTACATTTTGAGTTGCAGGAAAAGATGGTAGGGACATGGGACCATGAGTACTTAGTTGGCCTTCAGGTTTCTGTATAGAGCTTAATCACTCACAGCCACCTCCATCTGGTACAGCCAGACCTGGAAAATAAGGAGGCTGCACGCATCAGCATTCCTGAGTGCTGGCTCTGTGCCAGGTACTGGGAAAACCAAGACAGAGACGCTGCTCTAGGCTGTGAAGCAGCTGAGTCTGTTGTGGGGTCATGAGGTAAACAAGTGAAAAACGCTAGAGAACTGTGTAAGCACAATGTCTTAGGAGTGTGTAGAAGGGCCCTGACCAGCAAGGCTTCATAGGCTGGTGAGCCTTGATGGATGGGTACTGTGCAGTTGGAGGAAGGATGGTAGTGGCGGAAGGGGGGAGGGCATTCTAGGAAGTTGGAGGGTCCAGTGGATTTCAGGAGTCTGGGTGGACTGGAGGGAGAGGCCTGAATGTTATGGTTGTACAGCAGCAGGGTCCTTGAATGCTGGGCTGCAGGCTTTGGATCAATCTTCTGGCCTTGAGCCTCTGAGGAGGGTCTGAGTGGGCCCCTCTGAAGCAGTCTGGCAGGAATCAAGTACTAATGAGGTCCTGGCTCCTCTCTTAGAAGAGTGTTCTGTTCTTTGGATGATCAGGCCTACATGATTGCTCCCTGGGTGGTCACTGAGAAACTCATCAAGACTTCTCCTAACTAGAGGAGAAGGGACCCACCTCTACAGAATCTATAAAACAGTGTTACAAACAGGGTCCTAGTGACAAATGCCCAGCCATTCACGTGGTTCATTTAGGTCAGTAGGTGTATTTTTCAATTAAAGACACCAATATAATTTTCATGTTAACTCACTATTGTTAATGTGTCCTCTTGTCATTCCCTGAGAAGTCAAAGGACAGAGTGTCATGAAAATGATAGATGGAAAAGATGAGATGAACTTTTGCCCAGCAGGCTATTAACCTTTGGTTTTGTTTTGTTTTGTTTTGTTTTTTATAGTTCTTTTCATTATCTTTAGCATGTGGAAAACCTTTCATTATGTTTTATTGTAAAGTGTAGAAGATGTGGGCTTTAATGAAAAGTGCCTTCTTTGATAGATAAAAGAGGATGCCAATCAGGCCCAAACCTAGAGGAATAAGGTGTGAAGGCTCACTCTAGTTCCTCTGTCAGACTGTTTTAGCTGGGTTCTCTGATGAGCGATAGCAATAGATAAGGGGAAATAAATAGACAATCTGTGTGGACTTAAGGCTTTTGATCATGGATAGCACCTAGCAACTGATTCTGCACTGACCTTAGAAGTAAACAATGCCAGCACCAGGATTGCTTGAGAGTTTAATAAATAATCTATTAAAATGAAGAGCTTGAAAAGCATTATTAGCATGACCATTGACACTGAAATAGATATGCTCGCTTTGAGTGTTCTGGAAGAGAAGAAGACACTTTAAAATGACCCTGAAGAATTAGAAAGATTAGATCACAAAACAGAAAGATATTTAAAGAGATCATTTTATGGCCAGAGATTTATGATGTACCAATTGGTCTTATTTCTTACGTTTGAACCATATTCATAACCCTGAATCTTTCTGATATTTTTCCAGATTTTGCAATCTGTTTTCTGGAAATGGTCTTAAATAAACCAAACGAGTGTTAATATAATGAAATAATTTAATTTTTCCAATTTTTCGGTATGCTCTATATCAATTTTTCTCAAACTGTGTTGAGAAGCCAGATTCTTAAATTTCCAACACTTTGCAAAATCATATATTTGTAAAATACGAAAGAATTGAAGTATGAGGAAGATGGAAAAAAAGAAAAGATGTACAAAATATAAGCCTCAATTTTTTTTATTACAGGATTCAACAGATATAAAATCACTCTGTCAGAATGGTCAAGATGTTTCTAAATGGTTATTGAATTTTTCTCCATTTCAGAACTTGTGTAGTTGAGAACAGGTAATGGTTTTGGACTGGCATTACAGCACTGAGCAGCCCGGCTTAGACGCATAAACTCTCTGAGCAAGGAGGCCTTCAGTCCACCCGGTGATGTCCGCTGGGTGTGTGCTAGGGAAGAGCACCCCAGTATCCCTGGGCAAGCTTTCAAGATGAGTAGGTCACATTTCCCATCTCTAAAGGGCTGATGGTCTGATGCTAAATTTCCGGTGAGTCGGGACCTAGGTCACTCAACCTGACATAATTTTGTTGTGAGCCTCTTTTGTTAAGTAACTACTTTTAAATGTAAAGTAATGAATTTGATCATTTTAAAATGCTTTTATCCCCCCCCAAAATCTGTTTCTAAGATAATGATTTTTTTTGTTGAATAATTATCCATGTGTATTCCAGTTCAAAGACTAGATCATCTCTTTCTTTTTAACTTATACTTGGAAATTCTCTCACAGTCCTATTTTTTTTCCCCCTAAGGAAGATTTGCCCTAGGCTAACATCCGTGCTGATCTTCCTCTATTTTTTAGTATGTGGGTGGCCAGCACAGCATGGCCGTTAACAGAGTGGTGTAGGTCTGTGCCCAGAACCGAACCCAGGTTGCAGAAGCAGAGAGTACTCAACTTAACCACTAGGCCACTGGGGCTGGCCCACATTGCCCGTTCTTTGTAGATTTTTTTCTTGTTGTTCAATAAGAAAAATATCCTTGTGCCTTTCCCTATAGTGCTAAACCCCACTCTTTATTATTTCAGTGCTTTGAATTCTAATACTATTTCTAGAAGTGATAATTATATCTCTTAGATTATCATTGGTTCATTTAATAAGTGTATAGTTAATTTTCTATACGGTAAAGTGGAAAATGTTAAATAGTACTAGATCCCAAATGGACCTCTTACAAAATCCTAGTTTATTAAGCTGTAAAATTGAAATGCAATTATTCATTGATTACTATTTCACTGAAACACCGCAATTACGCTGTGTGCATGTAACTTTATTATGACCTCCAGTCCTAGTTCATATCTACTCAGACTATAAGAGAATGTTACAAGAGACAATAAACTTTATTAGTGAAGAAATATGATGCCATTTCTGCCCTCTAATTTACCAGGCTATCACTATCGGAGGAAGAAATTATGAAACTTGGACAGCCTTTTGCTTCACGACGGCCTGTGAATTATTATCTCGCACTATGTGCTCTCCTCCGTGCTTGCAAATTGATTTTTGGATGATTTGTTCCGGTTTTTCCAGGTAAGGAAAATAAGCTGACGCCTGTGGTTCCAGGGTCATCGTTCATCCCATTTTTAAGTCTAGACACTATGTTTGCCCTTTTCAAGTCCTGTAGTGCTTCACCAGTGTCCTCTGTGAGTCCTTAAAAAAATCATAGCTGGTCACCTGATGAATCTTTCAGCCCAGTCCTCTGGCACACTAAGCTGTTAGCCCCACGCATTTGAATAAATCTATTCTTTTAAAATGTTTTCCAAGTAGAAGGAAGCAAGAAGACAGCATAACTAACAGACTAAAGATAGAAAACAGTTTACTTACAGAAGCCTATTTGGTTCTGATAAGAGAACACCAGCCAAATTTTGATAGGAAAGGTCCATTAAATATGATTTCTATTTTTTCTTATACAAAAAACAGCATTGTATTCAAATAGTGGCTTGCTAATTTTGTGCCCCGTCCCACAAAGGATGCAAAAAATGAACAGCAGTTGTTACTTTTACCAAGATTTTGACCAGAATTGCAAATCGATATGGCCCATAGAGAAGACCAGGCCCTTGGCAAGAGTTGGCTCAGCCCATCAGAACTGGAACCCATAAGCAGGTGCTAGGGAGAAGGACGCTGGGCTCAGTGAGGGCAGAGACGCACTTCCGCAAGAGCCCCAGGGCATTTAGTGAACGCTGAGTGAAGGATTGCACAGCACAGAGGTCAGCTCTCCTCGGGGTCAGTCCGGGGGGCCCCGTGGCTTCATCTTACCCCCGGGAGGTGTAGGTCTTTTCTGACTTTCCTTGGGATGCTCTCAGATGCTCCTCCCCGAAATCAGCTCTATGTCCTCACTCGCTGTGGGGATGAGATTTCTCACAGAACTCTTCGTAGATGTCCATTAACATCTCTGGATCACTCTAATGAGGGGCTTGGACCTTAGGGGAGCCCTGTGGATTTGCATGTAATCTCAAGGTGGTTTGCAACCACTGCAGTCACAAGAACCTGAAATACAGGTACCTATTCCTGAAAAGTAGGTGTGGAGCTAGTCTTCTGGCAAGCTCGACTTAAGGGTTAAATTGCTTATAAGATATTTAAGAAGAGAATATCTGTTTTTTGAAGCATATAGATGTTTACATACATAAATCTGGCTACTTGGAGCAGATAATTTTGCAAGATTTCTCCTAACTCCACATTTCTGGGAGAAATAGAATGCATGTTTTCTAGGCTTTTCAAACCATCTGGAGTTGTGGGGGTGGGGTAACGACATTCACTGAATGAAGCTCTAAATCCCTCTGTTGGAGTCAACCTTTGTTCCCCCCTTTTCATAGCAAAAGTGATAGGTAGAGCAGAGGTGTAATCTCCACCTCCAACTTTAAATACCAAACACCACCTCTACAGAGGCTCTGCTGCACAGCATTGATAATCTAGTTCTATTCAGTTCTCAAAGAGGGCCATTTAACACATGGGGATGCATCAGCTATGCCCAAGTTCCTAAGGACCAATGAACAGACCATCATATACTTAGCATACTTGGACCACAGCTCTGTCTAGCTTCATAGACTGAGAAAGTTCACTATGGTCGCTATGCCTTTGTCTTCATGGGTTCACGGGGGTAAAACTTCCTTCTGTCAGAGGGAACGAGGGAGTATATTTGGTCACACTATGTATTTTGAGTTTCATTTGGCCCCACATGAAAAACAAATGTATTCATTTTGCCAGTATTGATGACCATTCTTGTGTTTCACTTTGGGCATATTTGGTTAAAACACTATATATGTATTCTTGGTCAAACCTGCATGTATGGAAAGCATGTCATTACAACTTGGTAGCATTTCTTATCAAGAGTTCAGTTGTACCTATTAGGGAATCTGCAGACACCAGTTTTGTGTTGCCAAGGGAATTCAAATCTTCACCGAAGGAATGAAAGAACTGGAAGGGTAGAAATAAAGGTAAAAGAAGAGAGAGAGACAGAGAGAGACAGAGAGAGTTGTCTCATCTTTTATCTAACTGCCAGGAAAGAAATGGGCACTTGGCGTGCCTTGAACTGAAGGTGACCTGGCAGGGCCAGCAGTAAGCAGCATTTTGTTATATAATTTACTGACCCTCACATACCTCCATCAAGGTGTCTGAGGCAGTTTTCCTCTTTCATACAAATCTCATGGTAACCTTTGCTCCCCAGTGGTTTAAATCACATTCTTAAGGGATTAAACTGTTATGACAAAAGAGGAATGTTTAGATACTGTGCTTTGCAGCTCAAAATTTGTCAGATTAGAAACTGTGTATTTTATAATCTTTAGATCAAAGAAGCTCTCCATCAAAGCTTTACGTCTACTACAATATTTTCCCAACCTTTGTTGAACCTGAATTGTTTTGGATTATCTCACATTGGGTTCACTGAGTATGCCTGGACTAATGTGGAGGGAAAAGCTTTCTTCCAAATATTTTAAACATTTCACATGTGCAGGGCTTGAGCACTAAGCTCCAGGTATTCGTTGGCGGAGGGGTGCAGCCTGCCCAGACAGTCTTTTTAACTCTAGTTTTATATGAGATCCTTTTTGAGATTAGTATGACAGATAAAACCCTACAGGGCAGCCGTTTATCTTCCATTAAGAACACTGCTCACTTTCTTTAACCGGCTGACCAGAGTGCTCCGTAAAGAGGCCTTTTTATAGAGTTTTTACATCTCGATGGATTAGGTACCATTACCCCGTTGGAAAAAGAACAGTTCAATTTTCTCAGAAGAATGGTTTGTCAGAGCAGAGCAGTTTGTCTTTATCCATCTCTAAATCCAGCAATCATGCTTCCCAAATAGGCACAAAGCAATGATCATTCAAAGTTCAAATTGCCAATTAATTTAGAATCTGCTCCCTGAATTCCTTTATTGTTGTACTGCCATGAGTCCAGTGAGGCAAGCAGGAGGTCAAGTTGACAGTATCTATTATAAATATCTTTGCGTGTTTATGGAGAAAAATCAAGGCAAATCTTTCAACAGAAGATATTTTCAAAATCATCTCTATTGATGGATGAAACATTTTTAAGGAAAACCAAAGTTAAGATAAAGTGCTTTAAAAATCACTTTTTTGATATAATGAACAGGAAATGCAAGGATGTAGCATGTGGACAATGTAATTTGATTGCATTTATTTCTGAAAGATATCTTTCATTCACATATCATAAAGTATAATGTACATTGTCAAAGAAGTGAATGACTTATCATCATATTCAGAAAAGCAGAAGACTTTAAATAAGAATGCTGCTTTTCCTTTAGACTATCACCTTTATTGTAACGCGTTGGTGTATTTCTCAAATGAGTCAATGAGGATCAGTAAAATTCATTGTATTACTCATAGAATTATGTTCATCACATGAATCCTACAGGAGACATTTCTTTCTGTTTTTAGTAATAGGAAGAGTTGTGACTCTTTTTAGCAACTGCTTTGCTCATAACTTAGGAGCACGGTGACTCCTGCAGTGGTCACTTCCTCCCCTCTTTCTGGCTGCTAGAACACTTCAGTCTACGTTCGTGATCGAGCTACAACACAGAGCAGAGGGATTTATGGCCCCATTTTGCAGTCTAACTTCACTCCAGATTCTATTTTACTTTTTAACCTTTCATATTACCTTTAGATTATTTTCATTTTGTTGCTGTTAGTGCCATCAAGTGTGTTCTGACTCCTTGAGACTCTGCGTATAGCAGAGCGGAGCCCTGCCCAGTCTTTCTGCGCCATCCTCTCACCTTCCAGCGCTCCATCAGACAATGCTCTGCTGCTCTTCACAGGGTTTTCACGGGCTATTTTTTTCAGAAATGGGTGGGCAGGTCCTTCTTCCTAGTCTGTTTTAGTCTGGAAGCTCCGCTGAAGCCTGTCCACCATGGGTGACCCTGCTTGGTATCTGAAATACTGGTGGCGTAACTTTCAGCATCACAACAATACACTGTTGCCACAGAGTGACAACCGACAGATAGGTGGTGTGTTCCCTGACCTGGAAACGAACCTGGGCTGTGACAGTGAGAGTGCTGCCTCTTAACCACGAGGCCACCAGGGTTGACTTTATTTTCATTACTTTTATTAATTCACCTCATTTTGCTATATTGTACACATCCTTGTAAATTAACATGCTCTTGAGAACAAAAAACGGTAAATTTAAAAAACAGCTTATTTTTCGTGAATAATCATGTAAAGTAAAAGGCAACAGTTGAAAATATGCTGACATGAGTGGGGCATGAAGTTGTATTGGTCCAGAGTGGAGACCAGGAGTCTCTCTCATTTTAGCAGGAGCTGTACGTCAGTATGTGTCTGCCCAGAGTCCTCCAACAGCTCTGGGGACCTTGTCTTGTCCCCACACCAGCCAGTAGGGCAGCAATAAACCTTCCCATACAAAGGTCTGTACTATGACTATAACGAGTTTCATGGTATCAGAAAATATCCTCTCTGTTTTTGAGGATCCCGTGCTTTGCTGAGAGAGATGGACTAAATATACAATAGAATTTCTATCAACACAACTAATGTTTATGTCAATATATACACAACTAATTGTAGTTTTACAGAGGTATCTTTATACCGTCATGGAAAGGAGCTGCTGGGATGGTTGAGAAGAAAAGAGCAGGGGAATGCTAAGTGCAACTATGGCATCTTAACTCAGAGCTCAAGGAGAATGTGGTAAACACTCAGCAGGACACTGTCATGCCTGGGTGACAAAGCCAGATTAGTGTGTATACCTGGGTTTTCTCCAAGGTAGGACCATTAGAAGGTTAAGCTGATTCAGTTTGGGAAAAGTTTTTTTTTAAATAAAAAAAAGGAGGAGATGTTTAAAATAACAGAATAAAGGAAATCACCACTTACTAATTTGAAAATTAATGTCCATAACAACTACTATTTATTGAATAGCATGTTGTCCTTGGTACTATGCTTTCCATTTCGTGGTCACTGTTACATATAATTCTTAAGACAGTCCTGAGACATAGCCGTCAATAGTCCTAATTTATGGATGAAGCAAACACACAGACCCACTTATCTTTGGGCACTCAGCAAATAATGACAAAATCAAGAACTGAGCCCAAGTCTATCTTCTTAACCGCCCAATGACATATTCATGGGCTATTTTGTGTTGACTCCTATGAATAAACTCCACTTTTATGCTTTTTAAAAAACGTTATTGAAATTTGCCTATTCTGGATATTTCATATAAATTAATCATATAACATGTGGCCTACTGTGACTGGGTCCTTTCATTTAGCGTAATGTTTTCAAGGTTCATCCATGGAGTAGCATGTATCAGAAGTTTATCCCTTTTTATTGCCTAATAAAGTTATACGATATGGAGATAGCACATTTCACTTATTCTTCTATCAATTGATGGACATTTGGGTTGTTTCCACTTTTTGGCTATTATGAACAATGCTGCTATGAACATGCAGGTTTTGTGGGGACTCATGTCTTCATTTCTCTTGGCTAGATACCTAGGAGTGGAAGTGCTGGATACTATGGTAACTCTATGTTTAACGTTTTGATGACCTACCAATCTGTTTCCAGAATGTCTTCACCATTTGACATTCCTAAGAGCAAAGTAAGAGGGCTCCAATTTACTTTTTTTCTTTTTTTTGAGGAAGATTAGCCCTGAGCTAACATCTGCTGCCAATCCTCCTCTTTTTTGCTGAGGAAGACTGACCCTGAGCTAACATCTGTGCCCATCTTCCTCTACTTTCCATGTGGGACACCTGCGACAGCGTGGCTTGCCAAGTGGTGCGTAGGTCCGAACTCAGACCAAACTGATGAACCTGGGCCCCGAAGTGGAACATTCGAACTTAACAGCTGCGCCACTGGGCCACCCCGAGGGTTCCAGTTTATCCACATTCTTGCCATTGTCTGTCTTTTTGGTTATAGTCATTCTAGTGTGTGTGGAGTAGTATTTCGTTGTGGTTTTCTTTTGGGCCCCCAAAATAAAAAAACTGCAAGAGTGAAACTGAGCTCTGGTGACTAGCTGAGACACTTCCCCTTCTGCCCCGTCCACGAATATTCTCATCATGATCCTCAATTCTCCCTTGCTGCCCTCGGACTTCTGTGGCTGCCTCATGTCGTCTTCTGCCTTAGGAATCACTGTCAGTGGCTCAGAGCTGAGAGGGCCACATGTGCCCAGCCATGCAGGCACCTGCTCCTGGAATTTCAAGTTTGAAATCTGAAAGCGCTTTCTATTGCCCGCTGGTCAGGCAGCATAGCACTCGACCAGAGCACTCTAATTCAGTTAAATTTTTAACTAGCCCAACTTCTCATGGTTCTGTCACGAGTAAAATATCCTATGGAAAAATGTATTTTGACTTCCAAACAAGTTTCTGGGACAGAATTATTTATGTCCTGAGCAGGTCTGCATCGTATCCACTCACCTGTGTCCTCCTTATTGAAGGTTTTCATCATCTCGACCATTTTTGTACGACTGCCTCACTTAGTTCTCATCATTTTCTATTTAATCTTTGGTAGAGTTAGAGTTAGTCCAATTAGGGAAGGAAGAAGATAAAATTTACAGTTATGATATTCTAATAATCAGAGATGATATCTATGCTCTGGGAATTGAAATCCCATTTACTGTGGTCTGAGAAGAATGGAAGCAGATGAAACTTGGAAGAGCCTGGAACGCCTCACCACCACGGATCCCAACCCTGGCCAGATATGTGCTCCATGTTCCACAGCTGTGTCCTGGCCTGGTAAAGTCTGCACGGCCAGCCCTCCATTGTCCCCACCCTGTGCTGCCCAGATTTCACGGAATAAGTACCAGTGGCTAAACATAAGGATTTATCATTCCTTGTTTTGGGAAAAATATTTGAAACATTGGTCCTTTTTCAGGCTTCCTCGTTCCCCCGGTGGACTTGACCTTTGAAAGGCAGAAATTGAATGTGTGCCTAATTTTCCTGTTGGTCAGTTGGACTCTTGCTGCGTATTTGTTGATCCACCCTTCAGGAGCGAACTCTGGTATACAATTATAAACGAAACTCTCAATTCTCTTCTTCATTACTTTGCTATCTGAACTCGACTCTTAGAAAAATATGTCTGGAAATAACTGATGTAAACTGACATTGACATGATTTGAGGAGGGAAAACATATAAATGGCAGCATCTGTTATTGTAACTTACTTTACCTCACTAAGAAATTTGCCTATGGAAAAATCTGTGTACGTTGGCTAATGTACATAGGCAAAAGGCCTTGAGTTCACATCTTTCAGTTGGAGTCCTGATTTTAAGGTAACTTGGCAATTGGGGGTATAATTCTTTTTTTTTTTTTTTTTAAAGATTTTATTTTTCCTTTTTCTCCCCAAAGCCCCCCGGTACATAGTTGTATATTCTTCGTTGTGGGTCCTTCTAGTTGTGGCATGTGGGACGCTGCCTCAGCGTGGTTTGATGAGCAGTGCCATGTCCGCGCCCAGGATTCGAACCAACGAAACACTGGGCCACCTGCAGCGGAGCGCGCGAACTCAACCACTCGGCCACGGGGCCAGCCCCTATAATTCTTTTTTGAGGAAGATTAGCCCTGAGCTAACATCTGCTGTCAATCCTCCTCTTTTTGCTGAGGAAGACTGGCCCTGAGCTAACACCCATGGCCATCTTCCTCTACTTTATATGTGGGACGCCTACCACAGCGTGCCTTGCCAAGTGGTGCCATGTCCGCACCCGGGATCCAAACCGGCAAACCCCAGGCTTCTGAAGCAGAATGTGTGAACTTAACCGCTGTGCCACCGGGCCAGTCCCTCGGGGTATAATTCCACTTAGTTTCTGTATTGTCCAAGAGGACATAGAATTTTTCATTCCAGTTAGTCATCTCTTTGAAATTTTTAGTTATCACTAGATGCCATCCTGAATAAAAATTTATAAGCAAAATAAATATGTGAATGACCTCAGTTTTATATATACATGGATATTAGATGACAGTGGTTGAATATATAGATAATTTAGGTAGTAGCAAATGAGATAATGTTTCTAGAAGAACTTTGTACACTCTAACACTCTAAACAAATGTAAGGCACTATTATCATTGCTATTTTTAAAGACGCTACTTTTATGTATATTGGATCTATTTCTGCCCCATTTCTAACCCCTTTCTCTGTAGCACATAATGTAAAAAGAAAGCATTTGAATACCTCAGTACTCAAGGTGTGGTCTGTCATCAGCATCGTCAATACCTGGGAACTTTAGAAACACAGAATCTCAGTCCAGACCCCAGGCTACACATGTTTTCTTTTCTCCCCGAAGCCCCCATACAGAGTTGTCTATCCTGGTTGTAGGTCGCTCTAGTTCTTCTATGTGGATGCTGCCACAGCATGGCCTGATGAGTGGTGCTTAGGTCCGTGCCCAGGATCCGAACCAGTGAACCCTGGATTGCTGATGCTAAACGAGCGAACTTCATTGCTTCAGTGCCAGGCAGGCCACTTGCACATGTTTTTTTTTTTAAGATTTTTTTTCCTTTTTCTCCCCAACGCCCCCCGGTACATAGTTGTGTATTCTTCGTTGTGGGTTCTTCTAGTTGTGGCATGTGGGACGCTGCCTCAGCGTGGTCTGATGAGCAGTGCCATGTCCGCGCCCAGGGTTCGAACCAACGAAACACTGGGCCGCCTGCAGAGGAGCGCGCGAACTTAACCACTCGGCCACGGGGCCAGCCCCGACTTGCACATGTTTTAACAAGGTCTCCAGGTGATTCTTACATTGGAGAAGCATGGCTTTGATGGCACAGGCTGCTAACAATACCTGAGGTGGCAGCACAGAGCAGTGGGAAATATATTAGGACTGGGATCAGATTAACATAATCACCTGATCTTCAGCTTTCCCATGTGAAAAACGGGGTCTAGTTGAGATTTCACATATAACCTGTAAAGACATCTCACTCTGTATAGATGAACGGCAGCTGGCTATTAACCAGATACCCAAATTGTCATTTTGTAAGCTCCTTATAGCGAGGAGTGAAAGCTGGAGAAAGTTGGAACTTGTCATTTATAGATGAATCAAGCATCAATGACCTTTTCCCTGATTCTCTCCTCTAGCCCCCCAGTTCTTGTTCTTACTTCTGGTCCTCCCCCTTGTTGAGGAACTAGCTCTCGCCATGTCACCACAACACTGAGACACCTTCTCTTCTTCCTCAGTGACTATCAAATGAAGCAAATACAAATTGCTCTGAATGGCCTTTATCATCACCCACACTAAGTCCTGAGATGACTTTCTCTGGTTTATTTCTCCCCTTTTCCTACACACATCCTAAACAACAGGGATAGGCCGGTGCTCCAGCTCTTCCTATCTTTGCTTCGGTCTAAATTCTCATTGCCAAATTCTCACTGTAGAGCCCATCTCACTTGGTGCCTTCTTCATCCCCAGTCTGCGTTCTCCACCACCCAGTACTGTGTCCTCCTCACTTGAATTCCCTGGGCACTGAGTAAGTCTCTTCTGGAGCTATGGGCTTTATTCTAAGTAAATGTTTATGACCCTTAATAGGCTGCAAGATCCAAGAGCATTTTTCCTCTTCTTTGCAATCCTTGCCATGCCTGGGACCGTCGCCTGCCCAGAGTGACTGCCTGAAAGCAGGTTCAGTGAATTGCACGGAGCCAGAGTTTGCAGGGATGTAAATGTGGTTCCATCAGGAGAACCGGGCTTCTGGGGGTGCTCGGCCCACGGTCTTCTATGCTCAGATGGCCTCCTCATCCCACGTTGCTATCCCGCTTCTACACACTGGCACGTAAACTTTAAGAAGAGAGGAGCTCGGTCCAGTGGAACATGTTTCCTTTCCACTTCTTTGAGAGCCTGTGATGGGATAACCTTACATCTTAATTTTATAGCATTTCATGCCACATCTTACAAGTTGAGATTCAATTTGCCGCTCGGTCTTCACTTTCAAAATATCCTCTCTTGAGCAAAAATACAATGACTCACCTTCCAGAATGTATTCAGCCACATGAATAGAAGAATTTAGTCATGTAAGCATTTTCAATCAAGCTATCTCAGTAGTCTGTGAACACCAGTTACAAGAATAGGGCTACAAGAAAACCTATAGAAACCATATATCATCAAAGAAATGCATGTGTGCTTTTCAGTTCAATTTAAAAAGAAAGAACAATTTACACATCTGAACATTTCAACTGAATAACTTCTTAAACGTGAATCAAACATTAGGATTGATACTGGAGTAATTCCATTTTTTGTGATTCTTTCTCTAGTTTTACTTGTTCAGTGGAAGAATTTTTAGGTCTAATAATTTTTTGAAAATATTGGAGCATTTATGTAATGAGATAAAGCAAGTTCTTTTGCTTTGATGTTACCTACAAAAGCATGTCTTGACTTGTTTAGCCATAAAAAATACTAATGAGTTTGTAATTTGTCATACAGATGAAATCCTTTGGACACAGAGAAATGAGTTGTAAGAAACAAATATGACTTGAACCTTTTAGAATACTTTCTTCTCCTCTGCTTTAAAGAGAGTAACGTATTCATAATCACGGGAATTTAGCGACCTCTCCTCGAGGTTAGCTGGAATAAGATTTCAAAACAATGTTGGGCTCTTCATGCTTGAGTAGCACAAAGATAATTATTTGTCATAGCTGTTTCTGCCTTGGGGAATGATAGAATTAGGGAATTGTGTTTTTAAACAGATAGAGTTTATTACTTTCTACATTATTTTAGGCTAAAGTCAGTGTATAACTAAAGGGAAGTGTTTTGTTTTCTTTCTTTTTTTTTCGGTGAAGTTAAGAGTTTTATGCACAGCAGCCACTGCTCTATTTTTTAAACTTTTCAAATTTCACAATAAGATTAACCTAGACACATCTTAATGCAAATACATCAGCGCCTAGTTAGTTTCTTTTAGGCCTCTGTGATTGACTGTCATCTGTCCTACTAAGTTTCATTGTGTATCCCCATTCTTAAAGGCACTGGGCCAGATAAGAATTGCAGAATTTGGGTTAGAACTGGATTTGTCCTGGAGAAGTTTACAAATTCTGGGAGAACTGATCATTTTCTGATTCATGCAGTTACCCCAGCTTGTCAAGGATAACTATCATATCCTTTGGGTTTTAGTTCAAAAATTTGTATTGGAAATTGGTTATTGACTCAAATTGTGATGCATAGTGTTTTGTCATCCTGTATTTTAGGAAAAGTGTTCATTGTGTGTGAATTACTTATCCTTCAGGTATTATCCCTCTGAATGTTTGTCATTAGGACCATGTAATGTACTTCTCTAACATGGTAGCACTCATTCATTTTCTTGAGATTTTCTGGGTTGGCAGCCAGCGTGTTTACTGAACAGCTCTATGGCCATCGTATATACTTAGGGTAGGCAACTACAACATCATCTAGATAATTATAATCTTGTTTTAAATGTTGACAGATGTGATATCTATGTAATGCATACATTTATATATGTTGTAAATATAGTTATACACAACTGTATTTATCTGCCTTTATATGTATTATGCCTCTTTAAAATTATAAATATTTAATGAAGCATTTAATTAGATCTCTTTGAATGAAGATATAATGTTACATTGGGAAGAGTAACAACTACATTTTGTATAAATGGTGCTTATTTTTTACATTTAGAACCTAAGAAAAAACAAAAAGGAATAAATGACCAAGGTTAATAGCATCAAAGCTAGTTTATATTTATTCTTTTATTTAAAAACAAACAAAATGTGCTTATTTGATCAAAAACCTAAATTTGCCAAAATTTAGAGTAAGTAAGATATAAAAAACCGTCGATCCCAGTTAGGTGCTAGTTTTTTGTTATTAGGTGATATAATTCTAATTTAATATCATTAGAATACATTAAATATATATGTTGAGCCCGTAGATATCTAATTCTCTGTTAACACAATTAAGGCAATATGGCATCAAACTCTCCCAGAGTGAAAACACTCTTAAGCTTAGGACTGTAGTTCACAGATCATTCGCTGCTTTAGAAGTTCTTTGTTACTCTCTTTGTTTACATCTTGGATCCAGACTTCTGTGTGAAAAGCAAAGCACTATAGCCAGCATTTCACCCAGCAGCTTCGAAATGTTCATTACCTGAGATAACTTAGGAACCATTGTAAAGTATTGTTTAGATAAGGCAGCCCCGCTATCTGCAAAATTGACCTTACCATGGAGCTAATTTGATTAAATGGCTTTAGGCTGTAGTCAATAAATAATCTTGGTGCTAAGGAAACCGTCTCACGACAGTCCTTGGATGAAGGGCTATACAAAATAAGATGTCAAAACCCTATTTTCTCTTTGCCCCTCCCACTCATACCCTCATTGTTTAATTAAGAGAGAATTCAAGTTCTCTGCATCCGTAATAAAAAATGAAAACAAAACTAACAATAATCAAAAGCTCAGGTCTTGAATTTATAAGCGTTCTCTGTTGGTTTTAGATGTTAATGCAAGTAAAACAGTCCCCTAATCAGTGGATCTCAAACTTGCCCACGCATCAGAAATGGAGGGCGAGGGGGCAGCTGTTGTTGAAACAGCTCACTGGGCCCCGCTCCCAGAATTTCTGACTCAGTAGGTCTGGGTGGGACCTGAGAATCTGCATTTCTTTTTTTTAACTGCTTTTTTTTTTTTGAAGATTTTTTGTTTTATTCCTTTTTCTCCCCAAAGCCCCCCGGTACATAGTTGCATATTCTTCATTGTGGGTCCTTCTAGTTGTGGCATGTAGGACGCTGCCTCAGCGTGGTTTGATGAGCAGTGCCATGTCCGCGCCCAGGATTCGAACCAACGAAACACTGAGCCACCTGCAGCGGAGCGCATGAACTTAACCACTCGGCCACCGGGCCAGCCCCAGAATCTGCATTTCTAACAACGTGCAGGTGATGCTAATGCTCCGGGTTCCTGGGCCACATTTGAGAACCACTGCTCCAGTTGACTGCTACTTCTGAGTTCAGTTTGGAAACAGTTTTGTACCATGTTTTAAACACAGTGGTGCTAGCCTAAAGGAAGGTTTTTCCTTTCATCATTCCAGAGGGGAATCACATAAATGCTGTTCATGTCTTTTGTTTGTTTTTGTGATGCTGTACTGGGTTGCCAGATAAAATACAGTTAAGTTTGACGTCAAGATAAACAGTAAATAGCTTTTCAATATGGCTAAATTTCCTAAATTTGGAAACGCTACACTGAGTCAGGAAAAGTTAGTTCATAGCCTATCTGTTTTATCCTGAAGGATAATCTTTTCAATTAAGCAAATTGACATTTTAATGGAAAAAATATGTACAGTCTAAGACTATATTAGTTTCCATGATTTCCAAAAGTATAAATAAAATTTGAAGTAATTTTGTATTTTAAATAATAATGCTGCAGATTTGAAATGATCACTTTTAGTTAATTATGAGACCTAATTTTACTCCTGAAATGCCTTTTAAAAATGGTTCCCCCCAAATTAAGGCAAGTGCTACAATCTTAAGTGAGCAAACTGGTTTAACTTTGCTTAAAGAGGTTTAGAACACGATACAGCTTTGTGGAATGAGAAAAATAGTGCCAACTGTGAAGACTTTGTGGATAGGTTGTGATTACAAGCCACTGCGGGACTTTGAGGAAGCCAGTGGTCTCCATTTTCTAACTTGTAAAAAGGACTGCGAGGGATCAAGGCTGCACATTTGGTAAATATTAGACTTCAGAACTCAATGTTGAATTGGGGCTCCTTGATCACAGTCGAGCTGATGGATGACAATCCAAGTTACAAAGGTGTTGCCCATGTGGATTTCAAACGATGATTGAATAGAGGACCCTGTTTCATATTGATGCATAACTTCTAACAACATTGGTTGGCATTTCAGGAGTTAACCAGCATCAAATCTATGATTTCCTAAATATATCAAAATTCTGCTGCAAAGCTCAGGTTTTCGTTTTCCCTCCCATGCAAAAGAACATTTCTTGTCGTTAAAAATTGATCGCAGTACACTTTGGCATGCACCCATGTGCTTCCTATTCACTGAAAAGAGAACAAGTTATTATTAGAAAGCCAAATGGTGGATATCATTTGTGAGATTTCATTAATATTTTTTATGGCAATATGATTCCTTTAATCGTCTGGCACGGGAAAGATGAGAGTCCCCTTGTACTTCCACCCTTCCAGGTATAGAGTTCACAGTGTGTTACGTTCCTTTCGGCACAAAAGCTAATAATCGAGTCTAGTATCTACTGCTTTAAAATATATCTTATGACTTTGTCCTCTATAGTGCTTGAGCCTGATGTAGCTTTTATTTTTCTAGAGTGAAAATTTGAGTTGCTCCTGGGTTGAGAAATATTTTCCATGAAGGGCTATGGAAACTAAAAGAAAAATGATGTTGATGTCGGTATTTTGGTACCAGAACATGAGAAAAACGATTTGGGGAGATGATTTCTAAAAAAGAAAAAAAAATGCCAGCTTTCCAGGATTTCTTAGTAATCATACTCCAGCCTACAATTTTCAAGAAAAAAGTGCTGCAAGCTTTCTGGACTGGAAGCTGGCTCCAGCGCTGTTTTGGAACATCCCCACTGAAGGAACTTTGCCACTAGTGTTGCTGTAAATGAGACAGTGTTTGCCAAGCTGCTCAAGTAACACCTCAGCTAAACAAGTGTCCCTGTCTCTTTCAAACATTTTTGCAAGAAAACAACCCATTTATTTTTTCTGTAAAAAGAATTTTTTTTGATTGCCAATCCGCTCAATAAGGAAAGTTGTGGAGGAAAATGCCTGGTACTTAAGAAGCCAATTTCTTTCTTTCCTGTCTCCCTGAATCCACTGCAGTTTGGTTTCCTACCACCACCATCCACCTCAAAGTCATCATTGGCCTCCGTGTTGCAAATCCAGCGGCCATTTCTGAGTCTTTGTGCTACTTTTCCCTTGATAGTGTTTGATGGAGATGATATCCTGCCTCAAGATATTGCCTTTTCTTGGTTTTTCAGGATGCCACGTTGTCTGGGTTTCCTCCCAGCTTCCAAGTTGCCCCTCCCCAGGGTCCCCTACAGATTCCTCCATCTCCCTCACCTCTACAAGGCTCAAGCTTTATTCTCTTCTTCCTGTTCATGCTCTGGGTGATCTTATCCAGACCCAAGCCTTTATCATCTAGAGGTTGTTTCCCAGATTTGTATTTCTAATCCAGACTTCTCCCTCGAGACTCAAGTGTCCAGCTAGATTCTTGACACTCCCACTTGACTCTCATACTGAAATAGGTAATAGATCCAAAACCTCTTGATATTTCCTCATGTTTGACCCTATTCCAAAGTCTACTCTTTCCAGGTAATGGAGTCTATTCTTCCAGTTGCTCAAGCCAAAGGTCATCGTGTCATCCTCAACTCCCCTCTTTCTCTCTTTTCTCATTCCTTGGGCCATCCTATCTAAAATGCCGTCTTGACCCCCATCCTGGCATTTCATGTTCATTTTTACTCCTCAGCATTCAGGCGTATCTAACATATTGTGTATTTGCTTTTCATCTTATTGCCTATCTCCCTCAGTCAAATAGAGTTCTCTCAGAGAGGAGATTTTTGTCTTTTTTGCTCACTACTGTATCCCTAGACCAGGGATGGTGCCTAACGTAAAGGAGCTGCCAATAAAAGTCTGCTGAAAAAATGAATGAATGAACAATAAGTTATATTGAAGGTAGCCTTTACTAAATTTAAGTGAGATTAACACAGTTAAATAGACAAATCCCAATGAAGTAGCAAAGTTATTTCTTTTAAACTCAGACACTGGAGTGGGAGAAAGGGATTGTTAAAGTTGGGAGGGATGCGGAAAACAGTCATCACAATCAGAATGAAAGACTTCAATCAGAGAATCCTTCTAGTCAGTACTCCACCCAGGATTATTCTGTATCTGCCCAAACCAGAGAATTGTATAAAATTTCTCTCATGTTTTGTCACCATCTTTTTACAATAGGTACTTTTTCAGAGGGCATTAATAGTAGAGAAGATTAATTTTGCTGGCATTTCAAGGAGCTGTGGAACAGCAATTAGGAGGAGCAAGTGCTAAACTGACAGAAATTCATTGGTTGAAATCTACACAATTTGAAGACAGCTTCGAGATGGAAGACAGACTGAGTACCCTCCGCAATTAATACATCCACCCTTATTAAGAAATTTGGCTGAATCACAAGAGTACTGAGAACTAATAGTGGAACCAAAACAGGAGGAAAGACGTTCTTAAGGCCGAGGATTTCATTAGTGGCTGGTCATTTCTTTTTTTTTCATTGAGTTAATGATAGGTTACAATCTTGTGAAATTTCAGTTGTACGTTATTGTTTGTCATTCCTGTTGTAGGTGCACGACTTCACCCTTTGTGCCCACCCCCCACCCCCTCTTTCCCCTGGTAGCCACTAATCTGTTCTCTTTGTCCACGTTTTTAAATTCCTCATATGAGTGGAGTCATACAGAGATTATCCTTCTCTAACTGGCTTATTTCACTTAACATAATTCCCTCAAGGTCCATCCATGTTATTGCAAATGGAATGATTTTGTTCTGTTTTGCAGCTGAGTAGTATTCCATTGTATATATATACCACATCTTTATCCAATCATCTGTTGATGGACACTTAGGTTGCTTCCATGTCTTGGCTATTGTAATAATGCTGCAATGAACATTGGGGTACATAGGACTTTTGGAATTGCTGACTTCAAGCTCTTTGGATAGGTACCCAGTAGTGGAATGGCTGGATCGTATCGTAGTTCTATTTTTAATTTTTTGAGGAATCTCCATACTGTTTTCCATAGTGGCTGCACCAGTTTGCATTCCCACCAGCAGTGTATGAGGGTTCCTTTTTCTCCACAACCTCTCCAACATTTGTTACTATTAGTTTTAGATATTTTTTGTCATTCTAACGGGTGTAAGGTGACATCTTAGTGTAGTTTTGATTTGCATTTCCCTGATGATCAGCGATGGTGAGCATCTTTTCATGTGCCTATTGGCCATCAGTATATCTTCTTTGAAGAAATGTCTGTTCATGTCTCCAAGTGGCTGGTTATTTCTTGTGGCTTGTTTCACATTTATTTATTCTTTAGTTTATTGCTTGATATGCTTCATCATAGTGTTCCAGTATTCTCAATTTTCTTGTCATATATGATACTTAGCTCAAAGGAGTACTTAAGGTGTTACTAAAGAGGGGCTCTTGAACTGGGTATGTAGTTACCATCCTACACACATTCAGGAAAGAAGAAAAAAGCACTTTCTTACAGAACAGTAACCAAATAAGACCCGTTGGAATGGCTGCCCCATTTTCCTTCAAATAGATCACAATGGTTTAGAATGTTCAGAAAAGATACATAGAAAAATTGGGTTGGGATTGAACTACAAAAGATTTATTGCTAAATGCTAATCTTAACGTATAACTAGCCAAGTACCAGGACTTGTGACAAGAACCATATTCATACAATCTCATTTAGTGCTCACAACGACCCTGGGACGTTGTGGGAAATTGCATGCATGAGAGTAAGAAGGTAGAGATGTTCATGATGGGTTCGGCGAATAGTGATTAGCTCTAGGTAGCACTAAGAGTTGGTTTTTCAAAGTAAGTGAGATTAAGTTTGGAAAGGAAGGTGGGTTTACCACGGTAACAGGCACTGTCTGCAACTCATATTTCCCTGCTGCCCTGGTGATTATTTGAGTCTCTTTTCTACTTATATTCCCAGGGTCTCCTACATTATAAAGTTTGTTTCCTGGGTCACTGTTCTTGAGTAAGAGCACGGCAAATTGTTCCTGGGTTTTGGCAGTAGAGAAAAAGAAGCTACCAAAGCAAATAATGAGGGAGGGAGCATTGTGCCTGTGAAGGCAGGAGCTCAGTCAATGAGCCCAGATTCTTTGTCGTAATCCTCCAATCCATCAATGTAATCAAAATGATACAATCTGATCCACTGACCTGTATGCATTTGACTGTTGTATAAGGTAAAAATCTTAGGACCAAGTAACTCAATTTTTGGAATAGTTTTTTGGAAGATCCATGACTTTTTTCTTATCACTAAAATAAAAAGACAGGCCTGTTTCTTCCAATATTTTTGTAAATTTACTAGTTATGAGCCATAACAGGCGTAACTTACTTCTACCCACATTCCTACCTTCTTTACTCCTCTTCATCTAAGCCTATCTGGTCTCAAAGACTTCATAGGGATTACTCCCCAATCCTCCCCCCAAAAAACTTCACTTCAATCAACAAGCTCTTTGAACACTGAAAGAATTTAGCACACTAAGATTATCAGTAGTAGAGAGTCTATTCCTTAAAACAGACTTTTCTTTTGCTTCTCTCTCTTCTTTCTCCCACCACCATCCCCTGCCTTGCCATATTGCCTTGTATAGTGCTCTGCACATAGAAGGTATTTAGCATATGCTTTTTTTTTTGGTGAGGAAGACTAGCCTTGAGCTAGCATCTGTTGCCAATCCTCCTCTTTTTGCTTTAGGAAGATTGCCCCTGAGCTAACAGCTGTTCCAATCTTCCTCTGTTTTCTGTGTAGGACACTGCCATGGCTTGATGAGTGGTGTGTAGGTCCATGCCTTGGATCTGAACCCATGAACCCTGGGCCTCTGAAGGGGAGCACACAAACTTAACCACAATGCCACCAGGATGGCCTCAACATATGCATTTTGTTGAGTATTTAGTAGCATTTTTGAGATATGTTGTTGCTATTATTGCTGCCAATAAAAGGAAAAAATGCGAGGGTGTTTTACAGTAATGCTGTGGCATCACAAAGTTCACAGATAAATTTTCCTGTTGAAATATTTTTTTTTTAAAAGATTTTATTTTTTCCTTTTTCTCCCCAAAGCCCCCCGGTACATAGTTGTGTATTCTTCGTTGTGGGTTCTTCTAGTTGTGGCATGTGGGACGCTGCCTCAGCGTGGTCTGATGAGCAGTGCCATGTCCGCGCCCAGGATTCGAACCAACGAAACACTGGGCCGCCTGCAGCGGAGCGTGCGAACTTAACCACTCGGCCACGGGGCCAGCCCCCTGTTTAAATATTTTTAAATTAATGTGTGACACTTCACTGGGTATCATTTTGAACCAGCTATAACTTCTGAAGAAAATAAATCATGGAATCAGACAGTGTTTATTAGCCAATGTGCTGTTATTTCCTAAAGCACTACTTCCACTTGTGATAAAATTGGCAGCCAGGGGAGATAAAGAGAGTATTTGAAAGTGTTTTATCCATAGGTCCTAGATAAATCGCAGAAATATGGTGCGTATTACATCAGAAATTCTGTTCTTTAATTTCACCTTGATGTTTTAGAAAATACCATTTTAAAATTAATAATTCTTTCCTCCAACTCTGTTTAATTAAAACATTTCACTGTTATGACATTGAGGGAAATCAGCATTCATTTGTTTATTCTCCTCTTTCCTTTCAACAACTAGCTCCTGATGTTTGCAAATTACAGATTTGTTTCTTATCTGTTTTCCATTCCATGCTTTATAGTAATGATGCTGCTGGTAATGCAGCCTTCTCCCCAGTCATGGGTGGCATATCTACGTTTTACGATAGCTTTCTGTTGCACTTGGGGAAAGATAATGGGGCCTGTCAAATCTCAAGAGATGGAGGGCTAATGATCCAAATATAGTTGTGAAGCAGGTCGGAGGGATGTGTCCTTCCTGCAGCCGCCGGGACTCTGTGATGGCAGGCCTCGCCACACAGCCTTCACTTTCTTCAGGTGTACTTGCTCAAGATGCAGTGACTTTTAGGTTTTGCTGTGCATGTTGGATTTGGGAGCTCAGATGGTATATGTCTCAGGAAGCAATTATAGAGAGCAAACGAGATTTGCTTGGGGGCCTGGGCTTTCTGGCAGAGTTAGTGCCCCGCTGTGTTCTCCACGTTACTCCTGTATTCCTGCCCAGAAGCCAAGACGTCAGTTCATCTCAGGCATTGGCAGCACCTCAGACCCGTGCCTGAGAATCTTGCAAACATCCCATTTTCCAGTCAATTATTCTCCTTCTGCCTTTTTCTTCCCCGCCTCGTAGAACTGCCAGGATCAGCAAGGCAGGAAGAACAGATGCTCTCAGGTGAGTGATTTGGGGCTGGAGTGGGAGGGGGTATCTGGTAAGTTTCTGGTTAGAGTGAGAGGGGTCCTAAGTAGACCATTTTCTCTTCCAACTTTGATTACAGCTGTAACCAAAGTTAGACAACAAATCACCCTTAAAAAATGTAAATTCAGGACATAAAAGATGTATAAACAAAATGTATCCATTTTCACTGAGAAAATATACGATGCTGTGATGTCTATCCCACATTTCTAAAAGAAGATGTGACCTTTGCACTTCCAGAGAGAACTGGCGGATGACTTCCCTGGACACTGTTGTCACGTGGTCTCCTTTCCCCCTGCATCACTAGCCTTCTACATAGGATTTACTCTCACAAAACCTTCAGTCTTTGGAAATGTGCAGACTCCTTTCTGGATTTCATTTCAAGTTCAGAGCTCTTATTTTTTTGGACTGTTACTATAAATATTGTTTGTTGCGTCATTTGCCAGAAACAAGCTACTGAGTAAGGTGATCTCCTCCTGTTGGGTCTTCTGGACCTACAGGTGAGACGAATTTCCTGGCTGCCTGTCTCTGTGGGCTGTGTCGGGGCTGGCAGTGCTCTGGCAGTACAGTGGACGCCCCAGCAAACATCTCCCTGCACTGGACGGAGAGTTCTCCTTTCCTACATTATTCACAGCTTGCTGCAACGAGCACTTCCACTGTCTCTTAACCTTATCCAAATGTAACCCTATAGTCACACTTACACATCATGTGGACGAAGCGTACTGTGTCACAAGAAGTTGCCATCTGGGGAAGTTGTTATCGTTGTTGGGATTGAGCTTAAGCTAAAATGGCTTAGGAGGAAAATTGGTGAACAGCAACATTTCTCTACTTTCTTTTGCATAACAGCTGGGAGAAATCAGCTCATTCTACAAGCCCTGGCTGCTGCTGGCCAGCTGGCAGGGAGCGCCGCTGAGCAAGAGCGCCAGATACTTAACAGCTGTATTACTGCTTATCCATCTGGAGCACACACCATATGCCAAACCCCAAAGTAGGCGGGGAGGGGATCCCCTTAAAAGAGATTTTCAAAGCCACAGAGAAAAAGTATTTTCTCCTGTAGTGTACATGCTTTGATCTCTTACTCTCATTTTCCTTTTCCTTCCTCTCCCCACATCCTTTAGAATTGATGCAAAGTAGTAATGGACCAGTTTACTTGCTCAGCTTCAGGAAATCACTTTTCAGGTAACTTGTAAAGAAACCTTACCCTTGTATGCATTTCTTTTTTTTAAAGAATCTTGTAATCATTTAATTTGGAAAAACCTCTCATGATGTTTAAAAATCGTTATTTATGCCTTAACGTTTCATCATAACGCCACACTTTGAACTGACTTTGAAGAGCACAGAGTCAGAACCTTAAAGAACTATTCCAAGATTTTCTTCTTCTTTGTAATTTTAGAAGCTCACAACTTTGAAAAGCACAGAGTCAGAACCTTTAGGAACTATTCCAAAATTTTCTTCTTCTTCGTAATTTTAAAAGCTCACAATGGACGGTTAAGGAACACCATCTTCCAACAAGACTCTCTAGTCCTGTTCTTTCCTTTCCAAGGTCATGGAAGATCATGAGAATTGAACTTGTGGGAGAGTCTGACCAGATATTCCATTTTATAAAAGGAGATGCCCATTTAAGAAAATGTAAATTCTACAGTGAGCACTCTTTAGTGTAGTCAGTCACTTACAGAAATTGTTTCCTGTTGAAAACGGGAAGAAAATATTTTCCCACTCTTTTATGACCATCTCAAAATACAGATGGCAAGGGGCCCGTGGACACAAGAAAGTGGAAGGACTCCCAGTGTTTACTCAGGGATGGCAGAGCCACCCTCCGGCTCAGACCCAGCTGCCTTTGGAGCTGGTGGTGAGTCTTTTGTGAAGATATTTGCCCGTCTGTTAATGTTTCTTAGTGCAGCTCTTGCTGCAGTCCTGGTGGAGGTGATGGAAAGAGATAAATCTTCATCATATTTTTTCCTCCTTTATCTAATTTTTGCTTTGATTTCCTCCTTACTATTAAGAGCAATATTTCCTATTACATACTACTTTACTTTACTGTTTAAAAAGTGGCTATTCATAAAATATTTTGTTTAAAGAGACGAGTGCAGAAAACTGTGATCTCCTTTGGAAAGTGACACATGCTGGATGAAACTGACCAGGTCGGCACTATTTGGAGCCATATTTTTGTATTATCCTCAATATAAGCCAAGGAGCCACAGCGCTTAGTCCTTGCATGGAGTGGCATTCAAAAGAGGAGTCCAGCTGCCAAGCAGCAAATGAGAAGGAATTCTAACTTTTACTTTCACTTTTCAAAGAATATTGAAGGGACTCCATTGTCTAATTTTCAACAACACTTCTCAAGAACTCTTTTGCCAGTTTCCAATTGTTTACTCATGCTTTAGATTCTGAATCACAAATAATCTCGGTTGGCAGAATCTTTTGCTGACATCATAGGTGTAATATGTGTGTGTGTGTCTATACTTAACATGTTGCTTAACGATGGGGATACGTTCTGTGAAATGCATTGTTAGGCAATTTTGTCATTGCACAAATGTTGTAGCGTGTGCTTGCACTAACCTAGGTGGTAGGGCCTGCTGTACACCTAGGCTATATGGTACTAATTTTATGGGACCACTGTTGTATATGAGATCCATCATTGACTAAAACGTCATTATGTGGTGCATGACTGTATACATACATTAGTACACATATATATAATAGACATGCAGATACATTACTCATGTATTTGTGTATACACACATGTGTACATATCCACGACATGCACACATGTATAACACACTTGAATATATAATAATACATGCATATACACACACAGGCAAACATATGCATATATGTCCTTCAGTTTAAGCATAGATATGCATATAAGAAAGACTGGAAATAATCTTAGCAATACACACTTATTATTTATCTAATGATGGTGGAATTATAGACAATTTATTTAGTTTCTGTTTCCATTTATTTTCCAAAAAGTCTACAATGGATATGCTAAAAATATGCCCCAAATAGCATTATTGTATGTGGCTGCAATCTTTGCCCTAATCACAAGTTGCCAGAGTTTGGGGAATCCAGAGGAATACGTCAATATGGTCAATAGCATCAAGAGAGTGCCAAATGCAGGAGCTGTCCCCAACTATATCTCTAGAAGACGTTTATGGGATCTACAGAGAGGCAACAGTGACAGTCTGTGCAACAAGACTGTGTTGGTCTGCTGTGGATGCCATAACAAAATACCATAGACTGGATGGCTTAAACAACCGAAATTGATTTTCTCACAGTTCTGGAGACCGAAAGCATGAGATTAAGGAGCCAATACAGTCAGGTTCCAGTGAGAGCTTTGTTCCTGGCTTATAGATGGCTGCCTTCTTGCTGTGTCCTCAAAACAGTGGAGACAGAGAGAGAGAGAGAGAGCGAGTTCTGGCATCTCTTCTTATAAGGGTACTGATCCCATCATGAGGGATCCACTCTCAAGGCCTCATCCAACCTTAATTGCCTCCCTAAGATCTCATCTCCAAATACCATCATTTTGGGGGTTAGGGCTTCAATGTATGAATTTGGGGGATACAAGCATGCTGGCGGTAACAGGCCATCCACAGTTCCACTCCAGTAAGTGCTCCAGCCTTAAGAAGTAGCTCAGTGGGAGGTTTTCGGGGACACAGCTTTGTCCAGTTCCCTAACACCAAGGTGGCTGCTTTGTAATGGTCACACGATCGATGTAGAGGTCGTACAAATGCCCTTTTAGAATACCCAGAGGTAAAGGTAATATTATTCTAGAAATGGGAAAAAAAAAAAACCCTTCAACCTAACATGCTATTTGCAATTCAGTGCAGATGATAGAAAAAAGAGGCATACACAGAAATTAAAAGAAAGACAAATTCAAAACAGATGTCAGGAAATACTTTGCTCCCTAGGGGAGGAAAAAAAATAGATGAGAAGAATATTTAAACAAGGCAGTTTACTGAGCTAAGAACCTGGGATCATCATTTAAAAATAGAGACTGGGTACTGGGCTGCGGTTGAGGTAGGTAGATGCTAAATTTAGAGTGAGAAGCAGGACCTTCCGTGGATGAAAAGGAACCCCTGCGAGTTAGTCCTGGTGATGACGCCACACTGCCCGTGGCTTGGTCTCTCCCCCGGTGTTTGAAAGGTATACTCAGGTTGTGTTTATGACACAGGAAATACATGTTTAGCAGGAAATAAATCTGTCCCTACAGACATAGATGCTTGTGCATTTCATTAGGTTGAGAGCCATTCATGCCCCTTTTCACCTTTGTTTCCACTTTTGATTCCATCGTATTGATGGAGTTTTCCAGACGAAGCTTTCGTAGCTGGTTTTCTGAATGACTCCAGGTCAGGTTTATAGACCAAAATTTCCTGAGTGATTATCGGTGGGTAAAGTTCTCCTTCAGCCGAGTGTGTGCAACACTTTCTCTCATTTCAAGGGTGAGAGTAGAGTGGGTTGAGAGGCTGAGGGGAAATTTGGACCAAAAACTTAACAGTTTATTTTAGAAATGTCAGTCCAAGAAGACCAAACATTTGAAAGCTTTTCAGGTACATCACGATAGGTTCCTTTATCTCAGCATCAAGTCACTCCTCAAAATGGCTCAAGAAATTAGGTTGCCTAGAAATGATGTAGAAATAGAGTAAAACTTTAGAAATGGAAGGTTTTGGTAAATTCTGCATGAAATTGAAAAAATAAAACAAATCAAAATGTAGTCTCTCATTTCAAAATGTTCACAGTACAGTGGAAAGTCAATGAAGTATTTGCCGTGTAGAATGGTAGGTCTTGACAAAATTTCATACAACACGCTGCCTTATTCACTGACATGCTCCCAATGTCCAGCAGAAAACGTGGCATGTGGTAAGTGCTCTGTAACTCCTGTTGAAGGGATCAATATTCCACACTTGTAAACTTTGTTCAGATTATCTCTTCTTTTCCTTTGTTTTTCATGCAGCACACTATTGTTTGACACATCTAGCATCAGTTTGAACACCTCTTCTGGAAGCATTCCAGAACAGATTCCCTGATCCACAGCTCCTACCCCACGAAAAGTTTGTTGCTCCCTCTTCTGAGTTGTCATAATATGCTGTTGAACATGCGGTTATTAGAGCAATTATAATATTCTACTGTGATGATGTGTCTATTTGTCTTGTTCGCTCAAAACAAGCTCCTACTCGAGATCAGGAGAATGTGTTATTGCACTGCTTATCTTTGAACCTTAGCACGTTTCTTAGCATAGAGTTAATAGCCAATAAAAGTTTATTGAACTGAAATCATCTGGGAAATTGTCTTAGTTTGGATTCACTCAAAAAGAGAACCTGAGATAAGGTCTTGGGTGCAAGCGGTCTATTTGGAAGATGTTTCCAGGAGTGAGGGCATGGGAAAATGAGACAGGGAAGGAAAAAAACCAATAAAAGGTGCCTCATTGAAATGGTTATAGCTGTGAACAACTGGGGCCCAAGCCCTCTTGGGACCCTCTGAGAAATGACATCGAGTGTGGCACAGAACTCTCCTCTGAAGGAAGAGCAATTGAGGCATTTGTCTACCCATCCCTCTACCCACTGGTAATGCTTGTCCGGAGGATGACACCCCACCACTTCTTGGATGCCCAGACTGGGCGAGCTCTCACAGCTTTGGCGAAAGCCCAGAGACAGAAAGTGAGAGTCACACAGGGCCTCTTGGAGTGGGAAGCTGTCGGCCAGCAGGGATCTGTCCTCCAGCTGCAGTTGAACCCAGAGGTGGGCAGAGGAGGTGTGGTGTGGGGTATGATACTGTCTCCTCAATCCTGAGTAAGTGCTTGCTGAATGGACTGAAGACTGGCCGAGGAATGAACGAGAGACCTGGAGAACGTTGCGAATGGATGGACGAATCATGTCCAGCTAACATCCTGTGATGAACGAAGAAGGATAAATTCCCTATATGTATCTAGAGCTCTCTCTTCCTTCTACCGAGGCTGACAGTAACCTCTTTAGAGTGTCGTAGCTTAAGAAAATGCAGACTTATTAGCAGATTTACAACTGCACACGCATGCATTATAGAGATAGGAGGGAACAACAAGACATCTTTCCTACTGCCTCAAAGAGTAAAAAGGAGCATGCGTGCATGTTTTTACATTTTCATGGGCTTTTATTAGCTCCCATATTCATAACCATCAGACCTCTAGCACCATGAGGTCAGTTGTGGAAGCAATATAAACAATCTGTGTCATAATTTGTCTAGTATCTTTGAAAACCCTTAGATATCTATTTACTAATCCTAATTGTATCCTAAGACCAGAGAGTTCACTTTACAGGTAGGAAGCATCTGATAAAGAAAAGCAAAGAGTCACAATTAGTGATGATGAGAGAACAAATTTCCTGACTTTAACTTCAACACCATCTACTAAATTCAGCAACAGTACTGAGTCAAGCAAGCAAATCTTTTCATAGAAGGCAAAATGAAAGAACTTGCTGAAAAGGACTAATGAAAATTATCACAATAATGGAACCATCTAAAAGGTTGATGGAGTCACTTTGTAGCATATGTAGAATATTTTTGCCCTGAAACTATGTTTGACTTTGGAGTGAGAGGCAACTTGATATTTCACTTGGTAGAGAATTAAGCTGATTTAGAATTCAAAGGTTGGGATTACCCAAAAGAGCATGGATGATATTTAAACAAAAGAGAGGATTTTCGGGATGGGAAAGTTGTCTAATTGGAGATATAATGCCATGTTTGAAAAATAAAAGAGTTGTGTGTTTTCCGCAAGAAATACTAAGACATGAAGATGGCATGTTTAGCCATCTTCAGGTTGAATCAGAAACAAATAAAAGATTACATTTTTGAGTGAGGACGCATCACAGTATGTGTGGTACATGGAAGTACACCACACAACAGGGACCCATTCATGCTGCGGCATTGAGTGACTTTGGGCTCAAACCTAATACTCGAGAAATAAGTGAATGAGAACACTGTTTACCACTAAGTTGACTCAAGAAATAAGAAATGCAAGTGCTAGGAGGTAATTCTGGAAATTTCTCTTTGAGAGCATCTTCACAAGTTCACTGAATGTGAACAGCTTTATTCTGTCTAATCAGACTCTCAGCAGCGACCTTCTCATGGATAAACCCAAGCTGTACAAATAGTGATGTACTAGGTAACAAAGATTAAAGCTATTTAGAAAAGATAAATTCTGTAGTATTAGAGCAGAATAGTCAATAATTTATTTGGTCTGAAACACATTCTGCATATCTTCAGAAGCCAAATAAGATAAACTGGGGGTGGGGGGAGGGGAAGCTTGCTATTTATCCTGTTCTTAAGAGAATAAGATCATGAGAAGATATTTGTACAAGAGTATTGAGTTATTCATATGCATACAAAGTCTAAATACAAAGTGGAGTTGTGGTTCATTCTCCACTGAAGGCAAGGAAGACACGTCCCCCCCGACCCTTCCCGTCTTGGTCTTAAATAGGTCAGAGAGAAAAAATGAATTATCATTTTAAGGAATCACAGACTGTCAGGATCAGAAGGAGCATCAATATTCAAGTTTAATTGCTCGTATGAAACTGAAGGCTTTTCTATAATATCCCTATCAATGGTCTTTAGGTATGTGCTTGAGTTTCAGCTTTATTGAGGCATCTTAAACCTCCAACGCTGGTTTATTCTGTATTGAATAAATGATTTCTCTGATACTTTACAATTCTTTGAGTATTTCCCAGTACATACCTAGATATTCTTAAAATGTAGTCTCAGGACATTCTAAAAATGATCTTGAAATGAGAATTAAAGTATTAAAGTATTAAATTAAAGTATTAAAGTAATAAATTATGCAACTCGATGCAGCTGAAGATCAAATTGGCTTTGGTCTGGCACTCAGTCACATCACGCCACACTGTGGATTTACAAAAAGCTTAATCTACCTATGACGCACAAGACTCCTTATGCCTACTACCACCAGGGTGTGGATTCTCAATTGTCTCGTTGTAGAAGTTTTGAAAATCGAACACTGTCTAACAATTTTGAATCCAGTGGGTAATTTTATCAGGTTCTAGGGAGAATCGGGGGCCTGTATATACCTCTTTCTGACTTCACTGGCCCGGCACACCAAGATTATATGGATGGAATACGCTGTGAGCCTGCCTCCTGTCCCTGCTGTGGTGGCCTTTATGACAAGCTACTGTGCCTGCATATCGCTGGAGCAGTGGTTTTCATCTGGGGGCAATTCTGCCCCCCAGGAGACATTTGGCAATGTCTGAAGACATTTTTGGTTGCCACAGCTGGGAGGGGCTGTAACTGACATTTAGAGGACAGAGGCCAGGGATGCTGCTAATATCCTACAATGCACAGGACAATCCCACGACAAAGAATTATCCAGCCCCCGATGTCAGTAGGGTTGAGTTTAGAACCCTGATGGTATCACTGTTATTACCAACAATGTCAATTAAGTGTTCTCCTGTGGACATTGCTGCACATGAAGAGTCGGGTTTAGTTCTTGTCCTCAAGGTATTTGTGCTCTAAAACAACCAATTCCAGCTGGGGGAGTGTAGGAGGAATTGAGGAAAAACACAGGAGAAAATACAAACATGTTTGTCACTGTATTTCACAGACACATTTAAAAAGAAGAGCTGTGGCCATTTCTTCTGAGAGATTAGGTGCCAGAAGTTCTTGACTCAGATTCCCTGTGAAACCTACACAAGTAAAGAACCCAAATGTGAATCTTGAGCGCTGGGTTCTGCCATGTGGACTGTAGGTATTATAACCGATATGATTCAAGTTGCTCCAAGCTGTAACCCTTTGAGTCAGCTAACATTAATTGCAATTCCAGAGAGAGAAGGCTTTCTGTAAGACTCCATCACATCTTTCTTTCTTTTTTTTATGTAAATTTACCAACACAACCTCAAATTTCAGATTGTAAGACTCTTCTCTTGGCCTCAATGTGACTTACACCTTAGGTAGTCCTTAGTAAAATTAATTATTCCATGCAGTAATAGATTATTTTGATGGATTTGTAAAGTAACTTGATATACTTTCTTTTCCAAGTGATACTCATTTTTATTGCAGTATTTGTTCCCTCAAATTTAAAATTTTGAGATAAACTCTCAGATACATTTGTCAGTCTCTGACCTGAGCTCTTCTAAGAGCTCTTCCTCCTGCAGGTCTCCATGACAACTCAGATCACTATTTTCATTGTCAGCGTTCCCTATGTTTTATTAGAGCAAGTGGGTGACATGAGTTGAGGCCTGGGACATTGCACTGCTCATCCTGCACCCTCCAATTTGTCTAGCTTACTGCCTCTTATAGGGTAGTCTGCCTGGTAAATGTTAGTTAAGTTAAAACTGCTAACACATAGTGTTTATAGGTTCTTGTCCATAAAAGAAATATTGAGCCCGGGCAGGAAGCGCAGGAAGTTCCTTTAGTCAGAGCAATCATTTGCCCATTCGTGAAATCACAATCCCTAACATTTACTGAGCAGGTGCTGTGTGCTAGGTGCTATTCCAAGTGCTTTGTAGGTAAGAGTTCACTCAGTTCTCATGACAACCAAGGAAATAATTGTCATCATTATCCCCAGTTTAGAATTCAGGGGCAGAGAGATTAAATAACTTGCCCATCTGCTAAGGGATGGGCACTAAGAACGCAAATTAAACAATACAATCTTTGGTCCTGTCCTCAAGGTGTTTGCAGCCTACAAATAAGCAAGTAGCAAACACAGGGCACTGTGATAATAAACATCAGTACATGTTGTAAAGGATGCTATAGAGAGGCATAACTGACTCAGAATTTGGAGTTCATCAACTCAGTAAATCTGAGGCCTGAGGATAAGGAAGAGCTCAGGAGGAGGGGCGGTACATCAGAGAGAATGACCTGGCAGGTCTCAAGTACATAAACAGGTCAGCATGACTGCACCACACAACATGAGGGGAGAGTGATGGGGAAGGAGGTTGGGGAGGTGGCAGGAGATAGACTTTACCGGCCTCATTAGATGTGTCAAGTAGTTAGCATTTTACTCTAAGAGCAACGCGGAGCCATTGTAAGGTGGTGTTTTTGTTTTCATTCTTGTTTTTTCTATTTTAAGGTTTTGCGGATTTTTAAAAATATTTATTTTCTGAGGTAACATTGGCTTATAACATATAAATTTCAGGTGTACATCGTAATATATTTCAAATTCTGTGTAGATTACATCATGTTCACCACCCAAAGACTAATTACAATCCATCACCACACACATGTGCCTAATCACTCCTTTCACCCTCCTCCCTCCCCCCTTCCCCTCTGGTAAGCACCAATCCAATCTCTGTTGCCATGTGTTTGTTTGTCATTGTTTTTATCTTCTACTTATGAATGAGATCATATGGTGTTTGACTTTCTCCCTCTGACTAATTTCACTTAGCATAGCACCCTCAAGGTCCATTCATGTTTTCACAAATGGCTGGATTTCATCATTTCTTGTAGCTGAGCAGTATTCCATTGTGTATATATACCACATCTTCCTTATCCATTCATCTCTTGATGGGCACCTAGGTTGCTTCTAAGTCTTGGCTATTGTGAATAATGCTGAGATGAACATAAGGGTGCATGTATCTTTACGCATTTGTGTTTTCAAGTTCTTTGGATAAATACCCAGCAGTGGAATAGCTGGATTATAGGTAGATCTATTCTTAATATTCTGAGGAATCTCCATACTGTTTTCCATAGTGACTGCACTGGGTTGCACTCCCACCAGCAGTGTGTGAGGGTTCCCTTCTCTCCACATCCTCTCCAACACTTATTGTTTCCCGTCTTGTTAGTTACAGCCATTCTGAGCGAGGTGATATCTCATTTTAGTTTTGATTTGCATTTCCCTGATAGTTAATGATGTTGAACATCTTTTCATGTGCCTATTGGCCATCTGTATATATTTGCTGTAGAAATCTCCATTCAGATCTTTTACCCATTTTTTAGTTGAGTTGTTAGCTTTTTTGTTGTTGAAATGTATGAGTTCTTTGTATATTTTGCATATTAACGCCTTATATGATATATGTTTTGCAGATATCTTCTCCCAATTGTTAGGTTGTCTTTTCGTTTTGTTGATCGTTTCCTTTGCTATGTAGAAGAGTTTTAGTTTGATGTAGTTCCATTTGTTTACTTTTTTTATTGTGTCCCTTGCCTGGTCAGACATGGTATTTGAAAATATGCTGCTAAGACCAATGTTGAAGAGTGTGTGCCTATGTTTTCTTCTCGAAGTTTAATGGTTTCAGATCTTACATTCAAGTCTTTAATCCATTTTGAGTTTATTTTTGTGTATGGTGTAAGATAATTGTCTATTGTCATTCTTTTGCATGTGGTTGGCCAGTTTTCCCAATAGCATTTATTGAAGAGACTTTCCTTTCCACATTGTATGTTCTTGGCTCCCTTGTCAAAAATTAGTTGTCCATATATGTCTGCGTTTATTTCTGGGCTCTTGATTCTGTTCCATTGATCTGTGTGCCTGTTTTCAGTATCATGCTGTTTTGATACTATGGCTTTGTGATATATTTTGAAATCAGGGAGTGTGATACCTCTAGCTTTGTTCTTTTTTCTCAGGATTCTTTTGGCTATTCAGTGTCTTTTGTTGTTCCATATAAATTTTAGGATTCTTTGTTCTATTTCTGTGAAAAATGTTGTTGGAACTTTGATAGGGATTGCGTTGAATCTGTAGATTGCTTTAGGAAGTATGGACATTTTAACTATGTTAATTCCTCCAATCCAAGAGCACGGAATATCTTTCTATTTCTTTGTGTCTTCTTCAATTTCTTTCAACAATGTTTTATAGTTTTCTGTGTACAGGTCTTTCACCTCTTTGGTTAAGTTTATGCCTAGGTATTTTATTCTTTTTGTTGCAGTTGTACACGGGAGTGTGTTCTTAATTTCTCTTTCTGCTACTTCATTGTTAGTGTATAGAAATGCAACTGATTTTTGTATGTTGATTTTGTATCCTGTCACTTGACTGTATTCATTTACTATTTCTGAAAGATTTTTAGTGGATTCTTTAAGGTTTTCTATATACAAAATGATGTCATCTACAAAGAGTGACAGTTTCACTTCTTCCTTTCAATTTGGATCCCTTTTATTTCTTTTTCTTGCCTGATTGTTCTGGCTAGGACTTCCAATACTATGTTAAATAAAAGTGGTAAAAGTGGGCATCCTTGTCTGGTCCTTGTTCTTAGAGGGATAGCTTTCAGTTTTTCTCCATTGAGAATGATATTAGCTGTGGGTTTGTCATACATGGCCTTTATTAAGTTGAGGTATTTTCCTTCTATACCCATTTTATTTAGAGTTTTTATCATAAATGGATGCTGTATCTTGTCAAAAGCTTTCTCTGTATCTATTGAGATGATCATGTGATTTTTTTATTCTTTGTTTTGTTAATGTGGTGCATCATGTTGATTGATTTGTGGATGTTGAACCATCCCTGGAATAAAATCCACTTGATCATGGTGTATGATCTTTTTAATGTATTGTTGTCTTTGATTTGCTAGTATTTTGTTGAGGATTTTTACATTGATGTTCATCAGTGATATTGGCCTGTAATTTTCTTTTTTTGTGTGTTCCTTGTCTGGTTTTGGTATCCTTTATAAGGTTTTAAGCAGAAGAATGACGTGATCAGATTTACATTGAAGAAGGATCACACTGAAATATGGAGAATGTATCAGAAGCCAGCAATGCTAGGACCAGAGAGAACAATTTGGAACAGTTGTAGCAGTACCAGTGAGAGGTAACAGTGAGCATTAGGGCAGTAACAGTGGACATGAGAGAAAATACAAGCTCAAAAGAGATTTAGCTGGCATGATTGATGGGAATTTGATTAGATGTGGAAAGCAGGGAAGTGAAGGAAGCAAAAGAATTCTTGCTTGAGCATCTTGGTAGATGGTGGTGACTGTCACCAAATTTTGGGATCAAGAGAAAGCAGAGTTGGTGGGAAGGGGATGGGCTTATTTAGGAACATTGGAGTTAGACTTACTGGGAAATACTCAAGTTGCAAGCTCCACTAGTTAAAGGGATATGTTCCTCTAAATCTCAGGATAAAGCTCTTGGCAAAGGATATACATTTATAAATCAGAATCCATCATTGGTAATTAAAGCTGGGGTGATGGTGGAGTAGAAAGTTGTATAGTATTTAAAGAGTGGAGGAGCTGGGACAGGTAGAAAAAGAGGGCTTATGAATAGACTGAGAAAGAGGAATCAGAGAGTTAGGAAGAAAATCAGGTGTATTGTGTTCCTTAGAAAGCCCAAGCAACTGAGAAATGTCCACTGGATATATAATTTATTATATGACAAGAGCTATTTCAGCAGAATGACAGGGATTCAGTAGAATGACAGGGATTCAGTAGAATGACGAAGTCAGATTGTAGGGAGAAAAGAGATAGTGAATGTAAACACTATTTCAGGGAATTTAGAAGTGAAGTGGTAAGAAGAACCAGTGAGGGGAGAGCGGTTTTAATGGTGGAAGAGACAAGTATGGTGAACCATTGATGGGAAATGGTTGGTGGAGTTGCAGATGCTGAATGATCAATAAAGGTGCCTGAAAAGAAAGGAAAGGATGGAATCCAGATCACAGGTGGAGGGATAAGGAGTGAGCCTTGGTTCCAAGGATGACTTCACTTCTATTGTAACAGAAGTGAAAAATTAAAAATGGGTTCAGATGCCAGTAAGTTTAGGCTTGGTCCTTGGATGTTGAAACAGTCCATCTCTTCCTTCGTATTTTCATTTTCTGTCTGGGAAATGGTAAAGTTATCTGCTGAGAGTCCAAAACTAATTATAGTGGAAGATACATTCAAGTAGTGGGAAACAATTTAAGAGATAGTATTTGGCCTTGAAAAAGCCTTCTATTTCTATTCAAATTTAGGAAACAGCCAGAAGAGCATTTGATAAGTGCAAACAAGACCATATTTTAAAGAATCAGCAACATGATAATCATAACCTAGACTAGCGTGAGATGATGAGGATGCAGAGATGTGAGTGAATTCAAGAGACATTTAGGAGGTAGAATCCATAGTACCTGGTGACTGATTGGAAAGGGTGCAGTGAAAATAGGGGGTGTTGAAGTTGATTCCTCTGGGTCCGAATTGAGGGATTGCATCAATGGAAGTGCCGTTCACTAGATTTTGAGGACAGGATCAAGAGTTCAGATATGGACATATCCAGCTTATAAGTAAAAAGTTCCAATTATATAGTTGCGTCTAGAGCTCAAAAGAGAGATCTCGGTGGAAAGTAGCTCAGGGAGTTTGTATGAGAATTCACGGGATTTAACCAGAACATCCCTTTAAAATACACGAATTGAGTAAGTGAAGCCAGCATAGGAGACAGACAGAGATAGGTGGAAATCCGGGAAGGGTAGAAATGCGGAGACACGGAGAACAGGCTGCCTCCTGCAAGGGGCCGAGTCATCCGTGTAGTGTGTGACAGAGTGGTCAACAAGACCGTGAACTGGTGCATGTCCACAAAGCTTGCATGGATATATGCAATCACAGGTAGGAATAAAATAATAAACTCAACAGCAGCGTCTGAGCCATGAATAGACTGAACTTTGAGCACTGCAAAGGAAGACTGAGGCACTGTGCAGGGAGCATGGAGCATCAAAGCCAGGAGTCAACCAGCCTCTCCTCTGTCATTGTGAGACACGTAATGGACAATGAGACCAGAATGTCAGCAGCAAAGGAAAACAGGTCCCAACCATGCCAGTGACATTATCTTGACTATGATCTATATCAGAGGGGTGCAAATCTCCATGTAGCTAATGATTATGCTTCAGATTCTGTATCCTGCATGAGACCCCATCATCATTTTGTGATATTTGTCATTTAGTATACTTCTTGTTAAAGAAGGTATAAAAAATTGTTAATCTTCAGGTGCTACAAAACCTGGATCAGCCCCTGATCTTTACCATTACTCACATGAAAAAAGATTGATGGACTTAGTTTATATTTAAGGAAACTGTTAAGCATGCCTTTATTATACATAATATGGTATAAATGTATTTATATCCAATGAATTGTTTTCTAATCTTTTAAAAAATATCCAATCAAGAAAAGCAGCATATGTTTTAGACATTAAGAAGTACCAGATAAATCCCACTGTCATATAATGTCACTCTCATGGTGTCAAGATCGTGCAAGCGCAGTAACACCATTCTTTCAACTTATCACAAGAGGAATGTGTATGTTTCCCACTGTTGCTCTCATTTAGCTTAACACAAGCAATATGTTTGGATTGTGACTAGTTTAAAATGTAAACTTCTAAAACTAAAGCTGCCCAGGTTGGCAGCAAAATATTGGAGGATAAAGACATGAGCTACTTTTTTTAAGAATGCGCTTGGAAGTTAATCCTTAGAGCTGTACATTCACAGATTAGAATGCGTGGTGAAGATAGAGACTGAATGGCAAGTTTTGTTTGATGGAAACAAATTAATTCATATTCCAAATAGCAATGCAGAATGTGAAGAACGTTCATTTTATGCTTTATTTCAGGAGACTACTCTAAAAACTGGTAAACTAACAACTTGTTGTTTGACATTTGCAGGAAGGATGCTGGATGAAACAGCTTTTGTTGGCCTTCTTGCCTTCAATATGAGGCCTTATTTGGGCATACTCCTCTGCACTATATGAGCAGATGCACCAGCAAGAGTAAATAAAACTCGCTCCTCCCAGAATCTGGGTCTGGATGCTCTAAGGTCAGGATGCAGCCCTTCTAACCTCCACACACAGCACAGCAAGCATGGAGACAGTGGAGAGGGTCTTCAGATAAGATGTGTGGGAGTGGGCTGGTGGCAGCAACCTGGAGTGTGAGCAGGTACAGATAGTACCTGAGTCAACTTGGGCTGCCATAACAAAACATCATCGACTGGCAGCTTAAACAACAGATGTTTATTTCTTACAGTTCTGGAAGCTGGGAGTCTAAGATTGGGGTACCAGTACAGTTGGGTTCTAGTGAGGATCCTCTTACAGGCTTGTAGATGGCTGGCTTCTTACCGTGTTTTCATGGAGTGGAGAAAGAGCTCTGGTCTTCTTCCTCTTCCTATAAGGGCACCACTTCCCTCACGGGGGCTCCGCCCACATGACCTCATCTAAACCCAGTCACCTCCCAAAGACCCCGCCTCCCAATACCATCACATTGTGGGTTAGGACTTCAGCGTATGGATTTATGGGAACACAACATTCATTTCATAACAAGAAGCCAGACCAAAGTCAAGAAACAAAGTACTACTGAACTTCGGTCTGTCTGCTCATCGCAGTATCACTCCATTCTTATTTGAAAACAATTCTGTTGTTTCATTCCCATTTTTTTCCTCTCTAGTTTTCTTTTCTTTTTCTTTCCCTCTTCCTCCCTCCCTCTCTTCCTTCCTTTTTTTTTTTTTTTTGTGAAACAATTTTGCAAAGTTAAGCTGCTCCTGGCGTCAACAATTTGTGATTAATAGACTAAAAGTTGTTTTGTTTTGTTTTTTACTGAGGTCAAATCCGTTAATAGCCAATGGGCTTTAGGCAGCCCCTCATCTGACCATACCTTAGTTTGTCACGTTGTATTTTTAATTTATAAAAAAGCCCTATATGCAGAAAACTGTGTATGAATTAGACAATTATTTCCTACTAAAAGGATGAAAGTTAAAGGATTAAAAGAATACAGCCTGTCAAAGTAGAAATGAGGGTATATCTTATTTTAAATAAGTATTGTTTCAGAGGTTTAATAGAACAAACCTGAGGATACCTGAGACCTAGAGCACTAATAATAATTAAACTCTCCAACAGGGAAGTTATAATTACATCCTTAAAAAATTTCACCATCAAATATTGTAAAGATTTCTTCTAGAAAACACACATGCACATTTCTTCATGTAAGTCCAATGTTGGTTAATTAATAGGCCAATGACTAGATACTTGACCATTTATAAAACCGAAAAAAAGGCATTTAAAATCATTTAGTGTACATTAGCGCAGGAAGTAGGATATGACATCTCACTCTTTAGCTTCCCACATTTTTGGCAGGTTACTTCACTTATTCTCGGTTATTGATATTAATGGGACAGCTCTTTATTGTACTGTGGCAGGTTATTAAATCTCAGGGCCACTCATCATAATTTATGTTGCCATTGTCTTAAATATTGGAAATATTGGAAGTAAGATGTTCGTGGATGTGGGACGGAGAGGAATGGGTAGTTTCTTTTTCTCATTGAAAGCCCTCCCTCTTTTTCTTTCTTCCGTTCAGGATAGCTTCGATTTATAGGAGCTGGATGGGGCATTTTCTCTGTGCAATGTCTGACTCCACCCTTTGAAAACTCCTCTTATTGCCTTGGCATTATGGAATTCCCTTAGTCTGCTTTGCAGAATTAGTTTATCTTGATGTATATACCCATCTCTGTTACCTAACTATTTTAATCATTTCTATGCCATGCTAAAAAGAAAACAACCAAAATAAAATACAATTAACACTAGCAATATCTGGTTCTTTAAAGAAGTAAAGTTCTTAATCAGTTCAGGAAGAAGTCTTATTTTGTAGGTTTATTTGACTTTATCCCAGTATAAAAAGCGTAATTAATAAGGATAATTAACAAATAGTGGATAAATAATGACTGACTAAATTGCACGAACTAGGCACAAAAATAGCCATATTCTGGACCTACCCCCATAAAGAACTACTTCTCCCAGTCTTCCCATTCCAATTGATGACAATTCCTTTTCAATCACTTAGGTCTAAAACGCTGGAGTTATCATTGATGCTTCCATTTCCTTCACACCTCATAGGCAAATCCTGCCAACTTTCCCTTCAAAGTATCCAGAACCTGATCACTTTTCACTACTCCATTCAAACCACAATGATCCCAGCCACCATCACCACTTCCTGAACATTCCACAGCCTCCTAGCTCTTCCCTGGGCTTCCATCCTTGCCCCCTAGAATACACGCTCAATAGTTGAGTTGGACGATCCTTTTATGATCTAAGCCGATCAAGTCACCCACTGCTCAATCCTCTGAGACTCCCCATCCCAGTCAATGCAAGTAAAAGCCAGAGTCTTTAAATAGCCCACTTCTTCAAGTTCCGCTTCCAGTGCCTCCACGTTTCTGACCTCATCCCTTTCTCCTCCAGCTCTTGCTCATTCCTCTGCAGTTATACCAGCTTCCTCACTATTATTCTGACATGCCAGGCATGTTCCCAATTCAGGGCCTTTGCACTAGCTGTTCTTTCTGCCTAGAATGTTCCTCCCTCGTATCTCATTAGGGCTTGCTACTTCACCTCTTGCTGGTCTGTTGTTACTCAAATATCACTTCAGTGAGGCCATCCTTGACACCCTATTTAAAATGTTCAACCCTCATATAACATGCTATATACACATATAACATATATTATGTATTTATTTCAATATCTATCTTCCCCCCCGCCCACCACCTGTGAAGGCAGGGATTTTCAGGTGATTTATTCAGTGTTACATTGCCAGTGCAGACGAAAGTGCCTGGCACACATATAGAACCCCCCAAAATATTGGCAAAATGAATAATTGCTAATAAATATTTCTAGAATATCCGCTCAAAAATTTTTGTGATCCTGTTTTCTATTCCCCACAGAGTGGCTCCCTTTACACTGCTTACACTCTCCTGCGCCTGGAATGTGCTGGCTTCATTTTTGCCAGTCCCCCTCAGCCCAGCTGCTCCTTCTCCGTCACGCTTCTTAGATGACACCTAGTGGAAGTGCTTTCTTTCCTTCCTGAGACTTACTGATCCCATGTCACACCTTGTTTCTCAGATATTTATGTGCCTTGATTAACACGGATGTTAAATTCCTCCAAAGCAAGGATATATCTTCTCCAGACCCATGTGCACATTGTTATTACTATTTACTCAATAAATTCTTGTTAACTGACTAAACGAAGACATGAATAAGGGAAAAAAATAAATGAATGAAAAATGCTGTGTTCGTTTGCAAATAGAAAGAACATACAAAATCTGGAAGGGATTACTTACGGGTGTATTAGAAATATTCGGAATACACATTGATGGATTAGGCTGCTGATACTTTTTAATCATACTCATCTTGGGTGCTTTTCATCTAGTTGAACTGTTTTTGGAAAATATTATTGCAAAGTTATATTATCAAAGCTAAGAGCCAGGTTTGAAAGATGAAACTTCCTCTTTCCCTCATCTCCAATAATGATTCTTTTTTTCCTATTGGAAGTTAACTTTTTTATTAATTTTTATTTTATTATCTTTAATTATCTTTAGATTAAGTAAATTAAACTTGAAGGACTTTTCTAAACAAAGCTAAAACCATCACGAAGTTCTGAAAGGAAATATTTTTTTACATACTAATTTAGGTGCTTGTCACAAATTTTATTTTTGATATAATTTAATGAAAAGAACTTATATAACCCATAATTAGACTACTCCATGAACTGGAATACTATTTAAGCTGTTACATCAACAAAGTTTTATAAAGATTACTAAGCAAACTCCAACTGAGAAAACTGTTTCTCAGACTTTTTAAAAAGTTCTGTGTATGTGAGTGTAAGTTTCTTATATGTGTTGTGTGAGTTTGTGTATGTGTTTATACGTAAAATATCTGTTTAAATGATATATCTATATGGAAGCAGTCCGTGTTCAAAAATAAGAAGTTGGATGTGCTGGAATGAGTTCTCGCCTAGAACCCAAAAGATATTAGCCCTTAAATAATAAACACAACTGCAACTGCTTATTGAATGTCTGTTTTGTACTAAGTGCTTTGCATATATACCTCATTAATCCTCCCAACAACTGTGTAAAACAAATACTGTTATCCCATTTTGAAGATTAGGAAATGGAGGCACAAAGAAAATAAATGATGATGGTAATAAACATCAGGACCAAAGCCACTCAGCTGGTAAACGCCCGTGTGACTGTAATACTCCCGTTCTGGAGCTTTGCCGACAAGATCCAGCTGTGTCGTTAACCAGCTTTGGTATCTTAAGAAAGTCGCTGATGGCTACAGTATGAACAGTGCCATTCGGAATTATGCAATACCGCTGTGCTTCTATGGTCCTCAGTATCTTTATCTGTACAATGGGGACAGTAACAGCTGTGTTATCTCACAGTTCACTTGTGGAAAAATGTTCACACTATTCAATAAATGACACTCCCATAAATGGTAATACTATAGTAGTATTTTAAAGACATAAATATAGTAATGCCAGTGTTCCAGTGTGAATTATTATTTTACATAATTAAGTACTGGTAGCACAGACACTATTATCTTCAGCTCCAAGAACACTTTCCTGACCACTAGTTCCTCTCTTCCCATTGCATTCCTCAGGTACGCTAATTTTTCCCTCCTGGATCGTTTGCTTCTGTGAGGGAGGGAACTACATGTTTTCGCATTCCGAGTCTTCCTGGGATGCTCAGCTCTAACACTCATCTATCTGATTTATTTCCAGACCTGAATAGATTGATCTCAAACTTTTCCTTCATTTATGTTTTCAGAATTTGCTTAATTCTTTTAATTTCCAATTTGACCAACAATAAAGACTCGTCATCTAATGGCCTCATTCCTACTCCACACAGCAGTCCTGTTACTTCGGACTCTTTAGGATTTCTTGGCTAAGAGCAAACAGGATAATAAACACATCTTTCAATTGTGTAACTCTTACTCTTCCTGCTTCTATAAAACGTGATACAAAATTATTTAAAAATACAGAATTTAACTATTTTTATTTCAACTGACAAGGATTACAGGTAAGCTCTCACTTTTATAAGTCAGTACTTTTAAGCTGTTTTAAATACATTCACAATATCTGGAAGTTTTTTTGTAACTTTTGGAAGTAACGTTACATACTACTGCTTTGAAGAATTTCTGATGAAGATTGGAGATTTGATATCTACATAGGGTGGTATTTGTTACGTAGCCACCTGGTGCAGAGGGAAGAGTTCCCATGATTTAGGGAAGACTTCTTCAGAAGTCCCTTGCCTTCTGAAATTTGTTCCCAGCCTTCCTCTCCACCTCCCCCACTGGGAAGGGTACAGGGCCCCTGCAGCAGCGTGCCGGGCGAGGCTCTAGAGGCTGGGAAGCCAGGTGCTGTCCCAGCTGCGATACAGCTGCATGTGCTCTCAGCCTAAGCTAAGCGGGGAGCCTAAGTCATCTTGAAGTAATCATAGTTTCACCTTCTTGGAGGAACCTCCACAGCTGAATTTACGCTTGACCTTGGACGAAGCCCTTCTTAATGGATCTCCTGCGTGGACAGAGATGGGGTATGCCGAAACGAAGCTGCAGTGATGGTGCTAATCTTCCTCTGCAACACATGATGTGAAAGGAGGTAGCTTGTTAAGGTCTCTACGAAACCACGAATGGAAAGCAGAAACCAGTCGGACATTTTTTTTCTCTATTTCTCCATATTTAGTTTAGAATTGACAATTGACCCTTAGACATTTCAGTTCATGAGGTGTTGATAGTGTACAGCCACTTACTGATGGTGTTTTTGAGAAGCCATGACATCTTTGTTTGGGGTGGCCTCCTCCCCTGAGTACCATTCAGCACCTACCACCACACGCCTGACATCAGTGTGACAGTTCGGATCTTGTGCGGGACAAAAGGCTGCTAACACCTGTTTTCTCCTTCACAGCCTCTGAGGTCTGTGTTAGCTTAATTGGGGAGTAGTTAATAAGTTATCGGAAAGAATGTAGCCATGTATAGTTTTAATGGTCTAATATCATATCCCCACAAACTATAAAGCAATAAAACACAATAAAATCAATCTATTCTTAGTTTAAATAATTTTAGAAACAATAGAATTCACTGGCCAACTGTGTCTGAAAACTTTTGGTAGAAGACAAAGCGGGATACGCTTATCTTGACTTCTTTCAATTCATTTTCCTGAGGCTTACATCTTTCATGAATGTATATGGAAATGTAGCTTGCCTAAGAAATTCCATTGTAATTAGAACACCGACTTCAGGGAATGTCCACATAAACAAACTGCAGTGAAGGCATACTTTGCATTCTAAATCATGGAATGTTATGTACAGAAGTAACTCTATCGGAACACTAACTGTGGCCAATATAAACTTAGGTCCTTTCTACGAAGGGCCAAAAAGTAGGTATTAACAGGTCAAACAAATATAGCCATCCCAGTTAGTTAGTTTAAGGGCAAAATGTAAAGTGTGTTCTATGTGTTTGATGTATTTGCTTTGGAAAAAGTGTGTACTGCATCATATCAAAAAGCTAGGAAAATAGATTTCTCAATACAAATCATAGTACTGTACGATTCTATAATTAGCAACACATGAAATAAGATATAGAAAGCACTAAACCAGGCATAAAAATTCAAAAGAAGTCTTTTTGCTTTAGATTTTAGAAAAGACACTAACCTGAATTACATGTATTTTAGAAAGTATACGCTTTCAGCAAACATGGAAAACACATGTGCACATGCGCACAATACACAGGAACACACACATAAACACATGTGTACACACAGCATATGTTTACATACCAACATATATTAGTATTAAGTTAGCTCTTGGTCAATAATAAATTGCAAACTATTTTTTTCTTTCTCCTGAATTGCTTGTATTTTTCGTTCCGCAGGACCAAAGAAATGCTTAGCATATATTAGAGACATTCGCTAAATATTTGCTAACTGTAACTTAATTGAATTGGATGAGTTAGGACTATGTACAGACTCCATGATTTATGGAAAGTCATTTAAATTGGCAGTAGTGGCCCGAACTCAGTAAACCTTTTTTAGTTTCAAATTCTCTTACTATCTTCCAGAGTACCTGCAGCGCTGACATAGACACAGGTACAGTGGACAGGATGTTCTAAAGATGTAACAATGTGCTAATTGGTGGCTCCTAAAGTTACGCCTTTAAAAAACAAAAGCATATGACTACTTTGAATTCCTCTGTCTGTTCATATTCTCAGCTTCTCTGACACAGTATCAGTTTTTCTAATAAGAAAGGAAACAATGCCTAGCCTTCTGGAAGTGGGAGGAATGTTAACTTTCCTAACACCTAAAGCAGAGCGCATCATTTTGCCAAACCTGGAGAAAAGTGAAGATGAAAAGAGGACAAGCTAAAAAAGTTCTCAGGATTTTGTTGCGTGAATTTCCAAATGTGGCCTAAATTCCACATAAGGACCTTTGTGGAACCTATATTCCTCTTTCAAAGCTTTCTTTTTATCTTTTCTCATAGAGGAATAAACAAACTACAAAGTGAGCTTCTATTTTTGCTTTTTGGGTTAAAGGGTCTCTAATTCTCCTGAAGTGCAACACCGTTGGCATGGAAACAACTAATGTACCACCTGTGGCATCTGAAGAGATCGTTTCCAGGCAGGATGTGGAAGCATGATGTGTCTCCTGAAACAAGACCTTCCAAAGTGCTTAATCTAAGGTAAATAATGTTTCAATATCTTTAAGTTGAGAGCCCACATTCCTGAAAGCTTTCTTGGGCAAGGAAAAGGTCAGCAAAAATAACCAAAATAAAACGGCAAACCAGATAAGATTATCACATAACAGACCTAAGACCTGCCTGGTGGTGACGGTCTATCTTTGTGGAAATGTTCAGTCAACAAGCGAGCCATAAAAGGAACCAGGACGCACGTAGTTTATTGGTCTCGTGGAAACAAAATATTGATCAGACAGATAATTCCACTTGATAATCTTCAAACACTGGTCAAATAATTGGTGACTGATTTGAAGACTACAACAGGTAATTTTTAATAATTGCTTCAGTGTGAAAAAAATCACTATTTCAATATACAGTACCCTGAAGAATTATGAATTCTAATTCAAAGTGATTTTATGGTAGAGGTATAATTGTCTTTCAAGATAGAGATGGGAGAGATTCATGGTAGCTCTTTCTTAGCCCCATGAAACTGTAAGGTGCAGATGGAAGGGAGGGGTGGACGTGAAGCTGGTTACACTTAGACAAATGCCTGTATTCAGATGTATTCATACAGAGTCACAGAGTCTTTCCTCAATTTTGCATTTACCATAAAAGGATGAGGAATCTTGAATTTTAACTGGACAGTAGGTTTAACTCTAACTGGATTCCAGGTACAAATACACATTTTCTTGAAGATTTAACACTTTCCGAAAAGGGAGCCTTTTTGAAGTCTAGGTAAAAAGAAGAGACCAGGGTGGATGACTTTTCTCTGGGGACTTACCTTACAGTCTGGCTTACTGGATAATACGGACCAGGAAAAGCAATTTCATAAAAACTAAGGTTATTATGATTTTCAGCTTGCTCTTTAGAATAAAGCAAACCAACAGCGTTATTTTCTGGCATACAAACACCGTCACTTTTCCCACCATTAAATTATTTGTCTGATTTTAGAAACTATTCGGTGTTTACTAGACATCAAAATACTTTAAGAAAGTCCTCGCCACTCTGTTTGTCTCTAACCCACTTGCAGTTTGTTTTGTGTTGAGAGTTTGTGTAGAGCTGCCAACTTAATGATAAGAAAAGAAAAAGTGAACAGAGTTTGTTTTTGCTTCTTTGGTTTAAATTAACATCTGCCAACTTCCTGACCTGAATTCTGACAACACAATTGCTATGAAATATTGGTTTGAACTTAAAACCAGAAATCCTGAGTGTAGCTTTCTGCCAAATAGGTGCTAGTTAGAACCAGCTGCCTGCAGCGGAACTGCTGTGTGCTTCAAGGTTGCCTGTGATCTGAGCCGGTCGCGGGCAGCGCCTTTTCAAAGGAGAAACTGCCAGTTCCGATATTTCTCCGGGATGGATTAAGATTTATCTATAGCCCAATCGATGCGTTATTTCTCTTCTTGTTTAATTTATCATTGTGTAGATCTAAATTCAAGCAGAAATAATAAACTATAGCTATATTTAGTAACTTTAAGCAATTATCTTAGGATTTAGGTGGTGGCGGGAAGGGGTGTGTGTGTGTGTGTGTGTGTGTGACAGGTGTGAAAGGAGAGAGAGACTATCAGCAAATACGAAAAATATAGTCATGGAACATACGTTTTAGAAAGAAGCCTTAATTGTAGGAGCAGAACGGAAATTGCAAATCAAAACAGGCTCGACTCACACCTTTACGTATCATTTTTTGTGCAACAGGTGTCCCTGGATCGTCAAAAACAATGAAAAGTTTAACTAATAGAAAAAATTCTCTGTGGGTAGAATTGGCCACGGTCATCTCATTAAGTACACAGTTCGGTTTTCAACATAATTAGTCATCTAATTACTCATCCAAAATTAGTTATTGCATTCATATGCCTAATTAGTTATAATTTCATTCAAAGTACCCTGTTGGTAAGGCTTTTGTTCTCTGTTCCGACAAATCAAATTACTGAGGGACAGATTTGATTTGGAAATTGGTTTGGGTTGAGTCTCATCATAAACATTTTAAAATATTAATGAATAAAACAGTGAGAGTATTAATTTCCATAATAAAGATAACCCCCAAATGTTAACTGTTTCCAAAGAACACGGGTTTCAAATACTAGAGCCATAAATCTTGTAGCCTCGCAGATGAGTGCTGAGGCGGAAAGGGCGAGATCTGAGTTCAAATACCACTGTTACCGATGACGCAGTCCTGTGCACATAGCACTGAAAATTCCCGTGCGGCACCGCAGACCCCAGGGGTGGAAGCCTGTCTGGTTTCTTATGATCAACACAGATCGTTCATGTTGTTTGTCTGCTGGCCCTGGCTACCAGGTAAGACTATTCTAAAAGATGATAAAGTTGTGCGATAGTTAATCTACAACTTTAGTATTTTTCCAGGGAAAATAGTTGACAGCTGTTATATGGGACTGATCGTGTACAGTCACTACCCTAGGACTTTGAATTTTTGCTTATTGAACCCTCACGGCTGGCCTTCGAGGTAGGTACTATTGTTAGGCTCTTTTTACAGAAGAGAAACTGGGGCACAGAGAGGTTAGAGCACTTGCCTGAAGCCACCAGGGGGAAGTCACAAGGAACTATTTTCTTAGGAAATCAACCTTAATGCAACGTATCATGAATTTTTTTCTGGGAATCATCATAGAAATAGAACAGCTCTGAATTTTAAAAGTGATTATGAAGAATATTAATAAGGATTTCCTTTTTTTTTTTGGCCATTTTTTTTTTGCATCTGCATTTAGGCATGACAGTGAAAAAGGACTTAGGCAGATGCCCACTGCCTGCCTCAAGTCTATGTGTACTAATGGGACAACGTATGAGAACGTAATTTTATCTTTTCAGAAAATATAAAGAATAATTATTACGGCCCCCTGCTTGGAAGTCAACCTGAATTCTAACAGGAAATCAGAAGACGGCATGAAAAAAGGAGCACTAGTCGCATCCAGCAATTGCAGAGAGAAAGACAGGAGTGACGAGACCTACTTTGAGATTCCTCATCCAATATCTGTTACTAATTGCCATCCTGACACATTTTCACAATTCCTGAAATATTAGGGATGCTTCACTGTGGCCTAGGGCTGGCCTTGAATTGCCATCTCTACCGTACCTTTATAATCTTACAATGTCTCTGGTGTTAGCCAACAACTTCCAAAATAGTTTAGACGCAAGAATTCTCTGCTTCAAGACCTAGTTAAAAACAAGGCAAACGTGTAAGAGAGCCCTATTTTTATATTGGTGGATCACTGTGGGGCTGAATGAAAGGTAGCCGGGTGTCGCAGCCAGAGCACTCTAGGAGGCCCGAGTTCTACTTCCAAGTTTGCGTCTTATGAGCAATGCAGCTTGGGGAGGCACTTAATTTCACTGCACTTCCATTCCTCTTTTGCAAGATGAAGGGGCTGATCTTTTCATGTCTAAAAAGGTATGCCACGAATGACCCCACAAAAACTACTTAACCTCAATAAAACATCATAGAAATAAAAATAGAAATAATGAATATACCGTAATAATAGTAAATAATAATGGACACCAGGGGTTGCTGTGGGCAATAAGTGAAATGATTGTTTTGATTATATAAAATGACTTGAATATTGCTTTGATGTATAAAATAATATTATGGCATATAGTTACCTCTTTCTCCTCCTCATCCAAAATCAGCAGTTAAATGCTTTCCCTGGATGCTTTACACACAAGAGAAGACCCTGGCATGAATGGGGCCATTCTATTTCTAACTATTTTATAAAATATGTTTAAAAAAAATCAACTTTTTAAAAAACTGGGCCACGGACTCATCTTTGTATTATACTCATAAAAGGAAAGATTTAAACTTCTCAAGGGACGGATACAAAGCAGGGGAACCAGATTATCCAGCTGAAACTGTACAAATATCAGTTTGCGCACCCAGCCTCAGAACAATAGGTATTGTAATGAATTCCCTTGCTCCATGAAAGCCCTCTGCTTCTATCCCCTGGTTTGCTATTTTCTCCTAAGGTCGCCATCCTGTCTGAGCTATACAGAAATGATGCATTGCTTTCCTTTCCTCCTCACTACCTCTTGAATTTGGTGCAAAAATTAAACCATTCATTTTCATTTTTCTCAAGAGTTTTCTTGCCTTAATGATTATTTTTATGAGAAGAAAGGAGAGAAAAGAGTGAAGATGAAATATGCACAGAGACTAGACAAAATCCTGAAGGGGGCAAAAACGTGAAGAATAAAGGTGAGGAGAGAGAGTAACCACTGCAAAGAGAATCAGAAAATTAAAAGTGAGAGGAAGCGGCTGAGCTGCAGGATTTCATACTCATCCTTCTTCATTTGTTAGTTTTCCGCATCCCTCGCTTCTCCCTTTCATCTTCTCTTCCTCCTCTGTTTCTGATTGTGCCCTTCAGAACTCAACCCAACTAGAAAGTCTCCTTGTCTTTCTTCCCAGATCCTCTTTGAATGATGAAATAATGTAAAGTCTATGCATAATTGCTCTGTGCTGTTCAAAAAGCATTTTCTTGAAGGGAGCTTTACACTTTATCCTTTTCAGCTATGAATGTGTGTATAATATGCCTTCAGTCCTAATTATTTTGTCACCATTTTGTTAAGTGTCCAGGATCTACATTTGAGCTAAGACATTTTAATTATCAAATTAACACAATTTCATGGTTGATATGTTCAATTTCTCACCACCGGACTTTTTAATTTTCTTTTTTTTATTAACTGGCTCCTTTCTGGTCTTTTCCCCTCATCGTACAAAGAAGCAGATAATGCCCTTGTTTCACATTCATGAACACTTTCCATAAATATCCTGGAATTAAGGTTTGCTAAAGAGCACCCGTTCTTGCAACAAAGCCTTTCCTTGTAGTTTTTCTTTATTGATTTCTAGCCCATCAATGACATTTATTTATTCACAGGTTAGGAGCTTCAGTTCAGATGGAAATATAAAATTTTTCATAGGTTTTTCTACAACTAATTGCTTGAACTCAGTAGTCTCATGTGCAAAAAGAAAGGGACTTTGCATTAATGAAAAGAAAAGGGGCATTTAAAACTCTAGCTGACATTAAACCATGAAAAGAAGAAAGACAAGAGGTTATTTTTTAAAAGTTGTCAAACAGAAATGATAGAAGTGAAGGAGTAATGGCTGAATAAAAAAGAAAGTAATTACAAGATCCAGAATAATTAATTTCTTAAGTTCTCTATAGAGCTTATTCATTGTAAAGTACTTTACACAGTTTCTGTCGTGTGTTAAGGGCCCTGAACACATTTGTTCCTATACCCTGGGGTTGCAATTTGTCTCCTGTGAAATACGGTGCTGCCTCTGAGCAGATTCAGAGACAAAATAACTATAATAATTCTCAAGTTTAGAAATTCATCTCAATGATGCCAAACTGGCTGAGTTGGTCAGCCTGCACCACCGTTTTGATAAACAGCATTTTTAAAACAACTTTATTGAGGTATAATTTATAATCATAAAATTTATCCTTCTAAGTATATAATTCAATGAATTTTAATAAATTTACAGAATTATGCAAACATTATCATGATTCAGATTTAGAACATTTCCATCACCCCAAAAATATCCTCTGTTCTCATTTCCAGTCAATTCCTGTTTCCACCCCTTAGCCCCAGGCATCACTAGTCTTTCTTTATATGTTTGCCTTTACAGACATTTCATGTTAAGGCAGTCATATAATATGTGGTCTTTGTGTCTGACTTCCCTCACTTAGCACAGTGTTTTTGAGGCTTATCCATGTTGTAGCAAGCATCATTTTATTAACCTCAATTATACTGTTGCAACAGTATTTCCAACAGGTTTTGGTCCAATTTGTGGTTCCTCCTGCAATCTGTTTTGCTTAAGTCTGCTATAGTGTGCGGTACATTTCGCTGGTTACAAAGATGGACACATACCAAGTCATGTTGAGGTGAGAAGATAATTTTTTCAACAATCAAAAGAATATTACTAAAGGAGTGAGATGTGAGAACAAGTACCATTACAAGAATGGGTTAGATGTATATGTAAAATATTTAGAAGGAAGAAATTGCAGCATTTAGTGGCAAAATCTTTGTTAAAGAAAGCTATTCTGAATGGAGGCATAAAGGCAATGCCTGTGAAAATACTTTGGCTGAAATACTCCAGTGTGAAAAAAATTAGCAATAGGAAGATCCTCATTTGAAGAGTGAAGAGTTAAGATGCATCAGACAAGATTAATTAATAGGAAATAAAATGCATGCAAAACATTTATTGGGTATTCGTTCAATTAGATACAAGGGAAACGAACAGAAGGATTTTTTTCCTGAAGTGTTCATGAATATAAAAATTTCCATATGAAGAATATATAGAAAGTGAGTGCCTTCTCACTGAATATGATTCTTTAAAATCAAGAGCAAATTCAGTAGAAGTAATTTTCAGAGAGGATTAGAAAAACCTGCAAAGAGTGGCTGGCCCCGTGGCTAAGTGGTTAAGTTTACATGCTCTGCTTTGCCGGCCTAGGCTTCACCAGTTAGGACCCTAGAGATGGACCTACGCACCAGACATCAGGCCATACTGTGGCGGCGTCCCACATAGAAGAACTAAAATGACCTACAGCTAGGATATACAACTATGTACTCGGGCTTTGAGGAGAACAAAAACCTGTAAACATACATAGTATTGATATATGTCACTGACATTTTTCTGAAGGCATTTTTACAATAGTGTATTATTATTTTTAATTTTTAAAATAAAATTACTGGCAATTTTTTTCAAGGTATCATTTTATGGTTACTGAATCTGAAATCGTCTCTTCTTTGTGGACAACAATTGATTTCTTTTTTTTTTCTTTTTACAAAATATGCATTTAATGAAGAGTTTGTTCAAAATCATAACATACTGTAGTATTTGTGCAGATTCAGAGATGTTTCTGGGAAGAAATCCTGACTTGAATTCAGTGGAAATACACCTACAATCTTGAAATGAATGTACAATATATTGAGACCTTCCAGTCAACTGAGTTGAGGATACAGCCAGTGCCAGCTGAGCCATGTTGGAGTACAAGGTGAAAGGAAAAATGCGTGCCCTTCTGTACATGCTTTTATTGTTTTTTAAAATAGATCTTATTTTTTTAAAACAGTTTTAGAATTACGGAAAGATTTAAAAGAGAGTGCAGAAAGCTTCCATATACCTCCTCACCCTGTTTCCCCCATTGTTAATGTATTACATTAGTATGGTACATTTGTTACCACTAGTAAACCAATATTGGTATATTATTATTAACTAAAATCCACAGCTTATTTGGGTTTCCTTAGTTTTAACCTAATGTTCTTTTTCTATTCCAGGATCCTGTTCTGGATGTCACCTAACACCTAAATGTCATGTCTCCTTAGGCTACTCTTGTCTGTGATGGTTTCTCAGACTTGTTTTTGCTGCCCTTGACACTTTTGAGGAGGATTGCTCAGGTTTTGAGGATGCCCCTCTATCAGAATTTGTCTAGTGTTGTTTTCAAGGTTAGACTGGGGTAGTGTGTCTGAGGGGAAGACCACAGAGGTAAAGTCTCATTCTTGGATCACATCAAGGGCACACACTCTCAGCATGAATTATCCCTGATGATGCCAACCTTGATGACATGACCGAGCTGGTGTTTGACAGGTTTCTCCACTGCAAAGTTATTTTTCTCCCCTTTCTATATTGTCCATTTGGGGAGAAAGTCACTATTCACAGCCCATACTTAAGCAGAGCGGGGCTGTGCTCCACCTCCTTGAGGGGAGAATATCTACATAAATTATTTGGAATTCTGCATGAAAAATTTGTCTGTTCTCTCCTATTTATTTAGTCATTTATTTATATTAGCATGAGCTCATGGATGTTTGGATGTTTATTTTATACTTCGGGTTATATTCCAATACTACTTAATATTGTTGCTCTAATTGTTTTGGTTGGGGCCGCTGGGAGTTTCTTTAGTTGTCTCCTGTGTCCCTTTGACATTCTGCCATCAATGTAGGTATTTTTGTTTTTAGCATGTCCTTGTTTCCTGGCACCACTAGATGCTACAGGCTTATCTTGTATATTTCCTGCCCAGTCATAAATTCAGCCACTTCTCCCAGGAGCCCTGATTCCTTTCCTTAGAGACTGGCATTAGAAACCAAGATCTGGGCATTAAGTACGCTTGTTGCTACTGGAGTGTCATTGCTTCTAGTCCCTCTTAGTGGACAGAGCAAGGAAATATATGTATGACCATGATTTTTTAAATGAGAAAATACACTTTTTATCGGAGCTGAGAAACTGGCAATCTAAAAACAAATTATTCTACATTCATAATATTCTCACTTCTGATTTGTTTTCAAATTAAAATATGTAGATATTTCAGATTAAATGTTTTCCCAGGTACTTCCATTTAGGATACCTTTATTCAACAGATATTTTCACAAGACTCTTTTGAATGTTTTTTAGGGTAATTAAATTTAGATGCTGCGTATTTGTAGCCCTTCTAAGTTCACTTTAATTTGCTACAAAATATTAATTTACTCAATTAAAAATAGGAGCTCCATCAAATGATATTTATGGTAAATCAACTTGTTTCAAAACACAATTATAAAATATCACATTTAAATCTTGAATACTTTTCAACTTCTCACTATTTAATTTGTTTGGTTCATCTCTTGCTTTTACAGGAACAATTTACAATATCTTCCAGTTCAGAAGCTTTGTTTTGAATAATTACAATTTGCTAAAATCTTCATAAACTGACACTTTAGGGAGCACTTGATTTATTAAATAATATGATTAGCGATTTTCAAGTGATTCTGAACCAAATTGCAAAGTATAAGGATTCTGTTACCAGAGTTCAAAACCACTTTAGGTATCAAACTAGGATTCTTCAAAGGCTCAAATATTTCAAAACTTGAATGATGATGGGTAGCAAAGAGTATAAATTGCCATGCTAAAGTAGTTTTTGTATTCCCATTAGCTTTCTTCAAAAATTTTGGAGTTGAGTTTTTCTAAATGTGAATGTATCAAAATATTGGTACTATTTCTATATTTGATAGAAGAGTAAAACTTATTTGGATGCAATTATGAATTATGTGTACACCACAACCAAGTTCACAGGTTTCTGAATTTAGTAAAAACATTGTTTTACCACGATGCTGTGCTTGTTATGTGTCATTATTAAAAGCAAGCAAACAAAGCCTATTATCTTATCTTCAACCTCGAACTTTGTATTTGATTTTATAGAAGCATTTACAATCATGTTTCACTTTGACGGAATTAACTTCCAAAAGCCTGACTCTGGTTCTGTTAACGCGGTGAGAAACTGGGAGCTTTGTTGCGATCAATTCCTTTTCCCTTTGCCGTGTCTGATGACAGTGATAGAAACCCGGCGCTATTGAACTCTGACACCTTCTTCTGCCAGTGGAGTGAATGCATGAACAGGCTTCATTCTCCGTAGGTGCACACGAAAACCTAGAATTTAAAAGAAATGAGTGAAATGAACTGAAACAAGAGTCATCGATCGAAATGAAACATCACGCTTCCCTGAGTGACATGTAAACGCACATTTTCTAAAGCTGTTAAATAATATTTGGGTCAAGTCTCAAAAATAACCAGTAACTTTGAAGTGGATACTCACGCTCGTTCAGAAGCTGTCGCTGGCATCATTGTGGCCCTGATCCTCCCCTCTCTGTGGGTGGTAAACATTGAAAACCAGTCTCATCCGTGCAGGGTCATCATCAACTTTCTTGAAAAATAGAAACCCAATGCTTTATTTTCATTTAAAATGAACTTTTTTTAAAGTTTATAGTTGCCCGAAATAATTATTGGAAAATCATAAAAAGCATCATAAAACAATAATAAATAGTTTCATTTCTTCAGTGTCCTCTAAAAAGGGACAGACTCTGTCTGCTCTACGTCATGACTACTCAGCCCTGCTTCCTACTCATGTTTTCACATACATCTCACCGAGAACTTCTCACACTTCTCACATTTCCGACTTGCAGCTCAGTGCCTTCATGCCTCTCAGCACAAGGCAGTGGTCACTCACAACTGTCTGCTTTTGCTGGCAGGCTGAAACAGCAGTGCCAAATATTTCTCTATTATGCTGGAGACAAGAGGAGTTAGCCGACCCAATCCACTTGAGTTTGAATCCGCTTTGTCATGACTATCCTATAGGCTCTCTTTGAAAGGAAAACCAAGATATATGGTCACCCTGGTTGTGAGCAAATGTCTCCTGTCTTGAGTATGTGCTTAAGCCACGAAGAATAAGGACCAGGAGCTCCCACTCTTGGGGTCATGGACTACTGGGGACCTATAGGTGGGTTTCAGGCTGATCACAAACCTCCTAAAATAGTATGCATCACGCTATAGTAAGTGGTCCATAGCACTTATCAAATTCTCAAAGAGGAAAACTACTATTAAGAAAAATTATTTGAAACTTGGAAATAAGGCAAAAAGGTGAGTGATAGGCCCTTTCTGTATCACGCTGGCTTATTGTTCCCCAAGCCCACCCAATGTTTATTTAACCCATTGGTCTTGGTTATTTGTTTTTTGATTGCAGTGTAGGCACCAGGAAGTTACATGTTAATTGTAGATTTCTGTACAGTAGTAAAAAAATAACCCCAAAAGATTCCAATTTTGTTGCCCTATAGGACATAAGTCAGTTTCATATTTGACTCACCTGGATCTCAATCTAATATTCTGCTTGTTTTGTTTGTTTGTTTGTTTGTCTTTTGGTGAGGAGAGTGATTCCTGAGCTAACATCTGTGCCAATCTTCCTCTACTTTTTATATAGGACAGTGTCACAGCATGGCTTGATGAGTGGTTTGTGGGTCCGTGCCCAGGATCCAAACCTGAGAACCCTGGGCTGCTGAAGAGGAGCACATGAACTTAACCACTACTCCACGGGGCCCGCCCCTAATATTCTGCTTTTTAAATCCATTTCCCAAGGATATATTCAAACTCCTCTTCCTCAGATGTTCTTAGATCTGGCTTTATCATCTTCCTGGTTCTCTCACTAATTGAGGAGTTGAATAAAATCCTCTAACATTTTCATTCTATATAAGTACACAGAACATATTTTTAACATTTTCAAAATTCCATATTGACACCAAAATATTAAGAAGCTCTTGAGCAGAGGCCTGTCTGAAAGACATGTGGGGATAAGCTTCTCCTGCAGCCCCTTCCCCTCACCAAGGAGACAATCAAGCAAGGATAAGTTTGTGCCCTAAATGTAATTGTTGTTTAGGAAAGAAGTAAAGGAAGTCGGCTGTTCTTCAGAAATTAGTGAAGGACAAGGGCCTCCCTATAAACTTGGGCTGGCTCTGCAGAACATAACTCCTGGGGTCCCCTGACATCTTAGTCTGCATATTCCTCTGCTGTTATACCAAATTCACAGCCGCAAGAGCTTGCACTCAAGAAGGAAGTTTTTAAGGATAAGGCACAACAAACAACCCTTCTTTCCACATCCAAAGCATGTCTACACACAGAAGCACACACATCAGGGGGCTGGAAAACCAATCATAGTGTAGAGGGAAGTGCAATAGAATCCACGGTGGGCTCAGAGATACATTCATTCATAACTTTATCTACTCACACATGCATTAGTTCATTATTTCATTCAAAAAGTGCTTGTGAATGCTTGCTTTTTTTTCTTTTAAAGATTGGCACCTGAGCTAACATCTGTTGCCAATCTTCGTTTGTTTGACTTTCCCTCCTTATTCCCCCTAAAGCCCCCCAGGACATAGTTGTATATTCTAGTTTTGGCATGTGAGACACCGCCTCAGCATGGCTTCATGAGCGGTGCCATGTCTGCGCCCAGGATCAGAACCAGTGAAACCCTGGGCCATGGAGCAGAGTGCATGAACTTAACCACTTGGCCACAGGGCAGCCCCTATGAGTGCTTTCTTAATGTCAGGTGCCAGTCTTGGATCTGGGGCTTCAAGGCAAATGTGGGTGGAGGATTAAGCAATTAAATAGACAATTAACATAGAGTTTCAGGGATATAATGGGAGCAAGGTGGGGAGCATCCTTACCTACATTCTGAATGTGATGACAAACCTGGTGACTGCTATGGATGAGTAAGAAAAGATGAAATGATACTGGAGATAGTTTGAGGCAAGATGAAAAGCATGTGCACAGAGCACAAATGGAGAGAGAACATGACGCCTTTATGACACTGGAAGCAGTTGGATGTTGGTGAGGCATGACGTTTCAGAGACATGGCAGGGAGAGAGGAAGCCTAAGGAAAGCAAGCAGAGGCAGGATCATCAAAGGTATGGAAAACCATCTTAAAAAGCTTTGTTTTGATAGTTTTTAAATAGTGCCTTTAACTAGACTTCCACTATTGTCACGTGATCAGGCAGCGCTGTAGGGAAGAACTTTTGGGTGTTTTCATTGGAAAGGAAAGGAAACCCTCCTTCATCTTTCCCTTTCCCTCCTTGTTTCATGAACTTGCAACTTCAATTGGAAACGTAGGCGCAAACTCGACCCTCAGGGCTAGGCACTCCTGAAGTAACTACATGGTGATGGAAACAGGTGTTAATCAAATCATGAGTTATTTTGCATGGGAAATAAGCCAGCAAGTGAGAGAGTAACAGACTGAGTTAGGCAGGGACTGGAGATGGGCAGAAGTGATGGTCAGCATGTTTAGGGTTGAAAGGAAGCAGAGGGTGCATCCAGGGAAGGAGTTGTAGAAATCACATTTTAAAAGTTTTGAAAAGCAATTTTCAACATTTTAAAAAGTGAAAGTTTTTTGTTTCTTAGTGGCAGGAAACAAGTGACCACAACCTTATATACCACATATATTAAAGTGTACTATATAAATGGCAAAAAAAAAAAAGCGCGTTTTACTTTAAAATCTTTCTTACCCGCAAAACAACCTTCTAGTCGTGTCTGAGTGCATATTTCAATTTACAAATATTTGTAATAGAAACTTTTTCAGGAATAAAGCTACTTCAAAGAAATGTATAAAAGTACCAAAGGGTAATTTATCCCATGTGAAATTATAAATTTCGAACTCTAAATGTGTTAGTTTTATGACATTTTTTCAGACTATAGTGCAGTTCTCTATTTTTTTAAATGTGGGTTTAAAAAAAAAATTGGTACATATTTTGTTACCAGCTGGAAGGATTAACTGCAATTGATTTCTTTGAATCCTCTTTATTTGTTAGGTCATAATGGAGCCTTCTCTGAACATAAGCCCGTAGGCCTGTTAATCACAGCGTTTGTCGCATTCCACCCGCTGGAGGAGAGGTGCCCCCTGCCCAGGGCTGCCTCTGTCCACGCGGCTGGTGCTGGAAGGGAGGCGAGGTGAAGCGGGGAAGACATTGTAGGTTGGCCTTAATTAATTCCCTAATCTACTGCTGGTTGTGTGGAGAAAAATCAATCATGACCTAGCTCCAGAAAAGAAGTATAGTTCAGTGTGAAATTTCACTGAATTTAAGAACTGAGTTATCTACTGCAAGGATCTAAGACTTTGTTCAAGAGTTACAGATTTCTTCAGAGTCCTCTCTGTTTTCTGCATATCTCAGCTCTTTTGGAGGTATATTGTTTAAGGCTATAGAGGCAAATCATCTTTATTTAGATTTTACAAGTAATTATTTACATGCAAACATAATACATGATTTGCATTTTACAAATACAAAATTTCCAAATTACATTGTGCTCTTTATGCAAGCAGGATAATGCTCTCAAATCTATCTATCTATTGATTTATGGATCAGTATACAAAAATATAGATATATAAATGTATATTGATATATAAATATATGTAAACATATATATAAATTTATATATATATGGAGAGAGAGCAATGAACTGTAAAAAACTTTGAGCAGTCTATTCAAAACTTCGTGGTGAAGCTAAGGAAAATAAATGTACTTTGAACTTCAAAACATGCTGATTAATAAGTGAGAAAATTTCAAGATTTTTTTTTCCATAAAATACAGCAAGATTTTTTTTTCCATAAAATACAGAATGAGTGAATGTGTCAGCCCCTGGCTAAGAATGCTCTATTAAGGCTTTAGGGAAGAAAAGAGAATAGGGCCTGTCTTAAATATGGGCAAAGTTTTAAAGAGTGAAGAAAAGGGGCTGGCCCAATAGCATAGTGGTTAAATTCACGTGCTCCATTTTGGCGGCCCAGGGTTCACTAGTTTGGATCCTGGGCGCAGACCTACATGCCACTCATCAAGCATGCTGTGGCAGTGTCTCACACACAAAATAGAGGAAGATGGGCACAGATCTTAGCTCAGTGGCAATCTTCCTCAAGGAAAAAGAGGAAGATTGGCAACAGGTGTTAGGTCAGTGTCACTCTTCCCCACCAAAAAAAGAAAAGAAGACTGAAGAAAAGAACGTTTCTCTATGTTTCGGGGTTGAGGGAAGATATTTGAGCCAAAGCAAAGAAATAAAAAAGCCCCCGTTGTGTTCCAGGACAGGAGAGCTACAAAGATCTGTGCTGGAGATAAGATTGGAAAGGTGATTTTGGTCCTAATAGACGGCTGAGGAGTTTATGCCAAGAGGCAAGAGGAAACACGAGAAAGTCCTGGGTTAGCTGTACCAGTCCTAGAGGAGTGTGCAGGATGCACTGAAGTCTTGAAAGGCTTGTTTTAACTGCTATGTGAGGGCTTGAACTACGGTGATGGCAGTGCAAGATAAAAAGAAAGTTGAGCTGATGGAGGCACAGTGGAAGAAAATAGTGAAGAAGGTGTGTTTTGAGGAGTTTGAATGTCCAGGTTGTTTATCACTGGGTGTCTTTTCAGTGCTAACACAGGGCCTGACACAGTGTAGAAAATAAATAGCTGTAAAATGAATGAATGGAATGAAGAATGATATTGAAGAAAGACCAGTATTTTGACCTTAGGCAACTGAAAAGAATAATTCTATCATTCAGAGGAAAAGAAGCTATGGGATGTGAAGCTGGTTTGGGGGGTACATATAATAATCTAAACACGCTGAGTTGGAGGTGAAGGTGTTCTATCTGAGAGAGACTATTCAGCAAGCCACACAACTCAGGACAGAATCGAGGTCTGTAGAGAAAGAGTTTGGTAATCTTTGAAGAAAGACAATTGGGACTGGATGATGTATTCAAGGAAGAGAAAATAGAAAGAACAAATTCAGATTAAAATTTAGATGCTACTGCCTTTTGAGTTCCTACCGCGCAGCAGGATTTACATGGTCTCTTGTAATCATCAGTCTAATCCTGTGAGAAAGGCCCTAAAACCTCACGCCCAGAGGAGAAGAGACCTGAGGATGAGAAATGGAGTCGAGAATCACAGGGTTTGTGAACAGTACGACCAAGGGCAGCTCAGGGCAGATGCCCAAGGGGTAGATACTGGAAACAGCACAGAGTCAACTGAGAATCTCAAATGTAGTTTGATTTGGCTCGTTTTGACTTCAAACCAAGTAAAAACCAGACTATACTTTAGACTTATTCTCATTGCTTATTCCTCTCCCTGCTAAATTTTCCCGTTCTAGTAGGAACTCTGTGTATTTTTAGTCACTAGTTTAGATATCTCACATTTCAGTTCAAACATGAGCCATTAAAATGACTTATAAGGTAAAATGTAAATCTTTTCCCAGCAAGTGGTCTATTTATACATTTTTTTTCTTGAAAGTAATTAAGGGCTTATTCATGCTTTTGGATTTCGTTCTTCTGGCCGTGCATTTTTATATCACTATTAACAAACACAAGATAATCTCCTTTTCCAGCTTCCATGAGAGGAAAGCAAATAAGCACTGAATCACACTTAAAGTTCTTTACACCTTGGTTTTCTTGAGTCTTTTATGCATTACAATTGTTTGGAAATGAGATAAATCCCAGTCCAAGAGTACAGCAGTATATGCACTAAGATTAGCAGAATAGATTTATTAAGGTGTCAAGTCCTCACATGCACAGAGCATCACTAAGAATTTCCAATGGTCCCTCCAAAGAAGAGAGAGTGGGTTGGAGGAAGCCTTGACTAGTTCAGGTGGGAAGAATTAAGTTAAGCTCAAATCAACTCTTGGCCACAAAGATAGTGTAATTACTTGGCCTAGAGATTTATTTTTCTATCAAGTGGAATTTAAATATCACTATAACATTTCTCAGAATAATTTATTGCCCTGGGATACCAGTTTCACTCGGATAGGGAAATAGAGACCTAGAGAACCGGTTGCTTCTTCAAAATAATTACTTCATAATTTTCCCCACATCTCTCCCTTCTCAGATTATAAACATATTTATGGCAGAAACCTGTATTTCATCTTTGAATCCCCAACTGCCTACTGCAGAACTTGACAGACAGTAAGCACTACAAAATATTTGTTGAGTGGATGTATGAAAGAGTCAAAAATCAAGATGAAGTTTCAAGATTGTTAATCTAGATGACATTAAAGTCTCATTTATCTTTAATTCTAAGACAAAGCTCATGTGGTCTGTGGTCTTTTTCTCTCCATCACTCCCTCCCACCACACACACAAAACGAAACAACAGAACAAAACAAAAACAACTTGAAAGATAAAATTTGATAAAACGCTGATTTAAAAAGTCTGAAATTTGAGTCAATCAGCTGGGTTAAATAAATTAGGGAAAACAGTAAAGTCAGATATAATAATGAAACTGCAGAGTTTGTAGACTGCAATTTCACTTTTCCCACCATGTTGCAGCAAAGCGTGATTATGAAAGCGATGCTCCTCTAACTGTGACCAGGACCCTTTAATTGTTGAAGAAATCAATTTATGGGGTGAAGCGGACTTTTAAAAAATTAATAGGGTAGAATAGGAGTGAAGAAAGGAGAGGACGTAATTCAAGAAACTTGTCGTACACATGTATTTAAGTGACCGGGTCAGGATCACATGGGGACATGTTAGAGAGATTTGAAAAACACTGATGTATAGTAATGCTCATATAGATTATGCTTTTAGAGCCGGGAGACTCATTTTTTCTGTAGGCCTAGATAAAAGGCACTAGAGCTCTCTGCCTAATCATCTTTGGCAGACCATATCTAAGCTCTGACGAGTTACTGGCAGGCCAGTTCCATCAAGTCAGTGACTTGGTCTGACTATAGGCATAGCCTCACCATATAAAAGGCACTGGCTTCCCTGTGGCGTTTTTTAAAATACTGTAAAGCATCACTAGTTGTAGAGAAGATCAGACTGATTCAGTTCTGTAGCAGAAAAGGCTTTTCAGGAAGACATTGAAAGAAAAGCACGTTCTTTACTTTCTCGCCCTTGGCTCTCTGCTGACAGGGAGAGGCTTAGCACCTCTGTTAAGTGCTTCGCAGAGTAACTTGGAAGCAATTGTGAGGAGCACACTTATTGTTTGAATGCAAATCATGGCTAGAATGCCTTAACAAGAATTTATTGATTTCTACTGCAAAAAACGCTCATTGATTACCCTTCATTTTCTTAGAAGACCCATTTCCACATAGCTTGCTATTAAATATGTTATGTCCTTGTTTCATTTATGATTTTGTTGTTTCTATTAATAATATTTAGTCAGCTCCTGTATACACGTACTTGTTCATTCACTCATTTATCTACTTTCATTGAATGTTGAGTGTTCCAGGTTATGTGCTAGAAGCCAGGGAATAAGGAGATGTGGTTCTGCTTTTAGCAATTTCGCAGTTTAGTAGGAGAGAGACAGTAGATAAGCCATTACAACATGGCGTGATGTGTTCTTGATAGGGTGCTACATAAATACTGAGGAGGGATGTTAAGATCAGGCCAGGTGTCGGGTCAGGGAGAGCTACCCTGAAAAGGTTATACTGGAGTTGAGAATTGAAGGACGAAGAGCTTCCAGCCATGTGAAGAAGGGGATAATTAATGGGGTTCAAGGTGGTGGAGTAGCAGAGGGAACACCAGAAGCATCAAACCATTTGGAATATACCCCACTCAACAAGTAGCTCTCACACCACATTATTGCAACAGCCTGCTAACTGATTTCCTTGACTTGTTTTTTCCCCTATATTTTCTCTTGCACTCTATGAGCAATTTCAGATTCCAAAGCCTTTGTTTTCAACTTATCATTTCCCTCATTTGTGGAAGGTAAATGTTATTTTAACAACTAAGATCCCCCTGGTTGGCCCATATCTCTTTCTAACCTTGTCTTCTATGCTCACTTATGAACTATACGCATCACTATTGCCCCTCCAGCTATTCTTTCCTTATTTCCAATCAATTATCCTAAAACCTGCATCAGAGAAAGTAGATATCATTAAACACATCAATTCTTTACCCTCATCCTAGCTGAAATTTTGGCTGGATCTGTACTGCATCCCTCTTATTTCAGGGGAAAAGGCGTATTTTCTCCTTCTTCTTCTTGACCTTCACTATAGGTGTTTCCCGTGCATTCGTCCTCAGCTCTCTTTTCTTCTCTCTCTCTGTCTGTATTTTAGTGGGTGATTTCATCCATATGTGTGACTTCAACTACTATGCAATGACTGATGACTCTAGAAGCAATGTCTAGCTAAGACTTATAACCCAAGATCTCAATCTGCATTTCCAGCTGCCCACTAGACACACCGCCTTATTCTAAGGAACATGACTGAGACTAGAATCAGTCCTGCTTTTCAGCTTGAAGGAAATAGTGTAAATTAGATGAAAATAGATTTATCAACTTCTATTCCTGCAATAATAAATGATGCTCAATGCCACTTGAGTCCTGAGATCCAAAATATGTGCTAAACACAACACTCCTACCTCATATAATCTTCATGACAACTCGATGTGGTAGGTGTGATTGTTATCCTGATTTTACAGATGAGTAGATAGTATCAGAGAGGCTAAGTTATAGTTTTCTCAAGGCCAAATACCTCTTATTTATTAGAACCCAGTCACAAACACACGTCTAATTATACTCTAAAATCCTTGCTTTTAAACACCTCATACACTGCTCTCAACTATAAATGCGCTTTTGTAAAAGCATTCTGCAGTCATCTGTGTTCATCTCATTAAAACTCCTCTGGCTAAATATGTTGCTTATCCTCCTGTTTTACCAACTAGAAACTAGAACACAAGGAACACGTGGAGGGGCTTATCAGATTGTGTTCACACAGTGAATGGCAGACCCAGGAATTAAATGCAAGTGAGTAATGCACATTATAGAGCATAATAAAACAGCACAGGCTACAAAAGTTAAATTTAAAAAATGTGACTCTAACTTCTTACCTATTTTGAATTTTAATAAAGTTTGAAGGCTGTTCACACTATTGATATAAAAATATTTATTTGATAGAATATAGTTTTTCTAAATTCATATGGAAGCAAGGACTAGTAATTCTCAAGATCACTAATTAAGAGAGCTTTTGCCTTTCCCTGTTCAGTATTGTTTTTAAATGAGCATCCTTAGGAGCTATTCTCTTTTAGTTCCTAACGGCTACAACTTTTTCATGATCTGTTATCTGTGATGACAAAATGAAATATTACTGCACAATTTCTTTCTTTTTCCCTAAAATGAGAGCTAACTGCTGAGACGGCTCCCACAAAAAGGCAGATAACAGGCTTCAAATGACAGAAAGAGCAAAACCAACATGTCAAATGCCTTACAAACTTAAGCAAAGGAAGATAATTTTGTTCCTGAATAATCATAAGGTCATGGAAAGGAACACTATTAAATGGATTGCTTAAGGTCAATCTAGAGAACTGGGTTTTTATTCTTGTGAATATGTATCTATGTCCTGATCCCATGAACTCTCTCACAGGGTCACAGAGAAAAGAGTCTTATCCTACGTTGTTGACAAATCAGAAAAAAAAGTCCCTACAGAAGTAGCGCTAAATGAAAAAATAAACAGGAAGAAGATAAAATGATAAATGTTAAAGTTGAATAAACTCTTCCGGTGATGGATGTAAAAGTCATTTATGGAAAAGTTTCTTGTTATTTTCAAAGACCAATGCAAAGTGACATAATTTCTTACAATTTTACCTCAGAAATGGTAGACGTAAGAAACATAGGTAGTTGCTAAATATGAGCTTTTATCAGTATTTGTATTATTTTTGTTCCTAAAGAAAAGACTTAAAATTCCCTAATTTATACCCTCCCCCATCCATTGTTTCCAGAACACTCCAGACAAGTCTTGGTTGATCCTCTATACTTGGTCCTTGGGTTTCGGTCAAACGTCCTGTTGCTGGCTGCTGTAGTCGACATTCTAGATTTGGACTGAGAGCCTCTGAGGCACTTCTGCCCTTGTTTGATTGCTCGGGTTCCCACAGCCTGTGGGCCGATAGCTCCTGACAACCAGCCTAGGCTGCTCAAGGAATGACCCCTGAGGCGGAAGTAGACATCTAACAGGTTCTCACCAACAAATGCCAACACAGCTCAGTAGGTAACTCTCTGTCTTTGTCTCCATTGTGCAACCAAATTATCCTTAGCTGAGAAGTTTTGTGCTTCCTGACTCTCTTTCGCATTGTAAAGTCCTGTCTGCCTATCTTGATTCTGAAACACACGGTCTCATTTGTGCTGCATGCCGTATGGTATTATCAGTTGAAAGGGGTTTTAAGAAGAGGTGACAAAATCTTCCTTGAAAGCTGTTCTTGAGTGTCTTCTTGGAAATATTGAATTTAGATATTGACTGATAAATACTAAGGTCCTAATGTCCTGTCTGAAGTAGGTTGGGATCTAGAGCTGAAAGAAAAGTTGTGAAAGTTGTTGTAACATGAACTTAGTGAGATAACATTTGTTTTAAATGTATCTTTCTAAAACCATCATACCATCAAATTAAATATGAAACACAAGCATTCCAATTCACAAAAGCTTAAGTTTTTCCGTTTGAAAATTATCTTTGGGGTCTGGCCCGGGAGCATAGTGGTTACGTTCACACACTCTGCTTTGACAGCCCAGGGTTCCCAGGTTTGAATTCAAGGCACGGACCTACACACTGGTCATCAAGCCATGCTGGGGTGGCATCCCACATACAAAACAGAGGAAGATTGGCACAGAAGTTAGCTCAGCGACAATCTTCCTCAAGCAAAAAGAGGAAGATGGGCAACAGATGTTAGCTCAGGGCCAATCTTCCTCACCAATAGATAAATAAATAAATAAATAAATTACTTATAATAATTTATTATGACTTCATATCCAAAGTGTCAGTCATGGTGCTCATATTCCCTTGAAATCCCTAATACTTACATTTAGAAAACAATTGCCTACTCAAAATGGTTTTTAGAAAAAATGTTAGCCTTCACATTGTAAAAAAATATCCCTACCACTATACACACTAGGTTAGTGATTATTACGTTTTTAAATTCTGATTCACTTGGGAATCTGATTAATGGTGATGAACTATCCTTTGATTTTCCTTTGAATTCCAACACTATTTGTTTTTAAGTCAAGTCCCATCAGCCAATCAGATAACCAGGTACCAATATCTCCTAATTCTCTGGTAAATCAGCTCTAGTTCTGCTAATGAGCTGAGGCTCTCACCAGCCACGGAGAGCTGTCCTCTGAGCAGTCTCTCTTTACTGCCTCAGGAAAAAAGAAGCTGACTCTATTCTAGAGGCATCTATTTATAGCCTGCATGGCAAACTTTTAACAAAAGGTAATCCTAAAACGTGGAGTACATAGTTAATTTCTAGACAAGAAAGATGAATTCATTTGAGAAGTTCAAACTAGCCATGCCACTAGCTACTGCGACAGTTAATAGCAGGATTTATTCACATTTAGTTCATCAAAGCAGAATGGTGACTACCATTTATAGAGAACCATCTATGTCATGGGTGCTTCATACATGACCATCCGGAAATTTCGAGACATTCTGTTAAGGTAGTTGGTATTATACCTACTTAATAGATGGGGAGACAGACTCAGAAAGGTCTAAGTAACTTGCTAAAATCACAGTTAATAACTTGTTGAAACAGGATTCAATCTCAGGACTATATTGTTACAGAAGCCAACATAAAAAACCCTCCTGATCACTTGACATCATTTGAGAGGTGGCTAGGTGGTTGTATTAGGCAGGGTTTTCCGTGCAATTATGGAGGCTGGTAAGTCCAAAACCTAGAGTAAGCCAGCAGGCTGCAAACTCAAGGAAGAGTTGATGTTTGTCTTGAATCCAAAGGCAGTCTGGAGACAGAATTCCCTCTTCCTTGAGGGACCTAAGTCTTTTTTCTTAAGACCTTCAACTGATTGAATGAAGTTCATCCACATTACGGAGAATAATCCACTTTATTCAAAGTCAACTGATTTAAACGCTAATTTCATCTAAAAACACCTTCACACTAACATCTAGACTGACATTTGACCAAAACTGGGTACTGTAACCTAGTCAAATTGACACTTAAAATTAACCACAACAATGATCATTAGGCAGGAATGTAGTAAAATGTCAAGAATCTGATTGGTGATTGACAGTTTCAGGCCTTTCTGAGGTTATATGATTTTATTAGTCTACACACGAGGCAAAATGCAGGTAGTATGGATTATTACAACGTAGCCAGGAGACGTCCTCAAGGAATTCACCATCACAGAATCACCATGAACACAAAAAGTCCCGTTGAAGATGGAGTTCATGAAGTGGGTTTCTTGATTTCTTATAAATAGATTATGGACAATTGCCAGTGTTTTTTAGTCTTGACCTCTTCCCTGAGCCGTAGTGGCTGGCCAGTATTCAGCATAAGGAAGCAGAGATCAGAAAGGTCAACACCATAAGTCAACATGACTGAGTCTCAACTGAGATGCATTATCCAACTCCCCGTCCTTTTCCTGCTGTCTTGGTTTCTGCCTCTGCTTTATCAGTGCAGTGCAGTCGGGTTAACTGAATGATTCTGGGCATGAAATCAAAATTTGTGTATAACTCAAATTTGCCTTGGACTTCTGGTGGAGTTGCAGAGCTACTTAAATATTCTTGACCAAACAGCGACCCTCTTGTTTAGGCTGTCCGCTTTCATTGCATGCTTAGTTTTGGGAGGACAGCCCGGAGAGCAGTTAGTGAGGAAGGGAGACCTTGCTAAGAGGAGGTCAGCTGCACCAACTTGGATGTTGCAGTCAGATGACCTTTCCATTCAAGATCTAACCTGGGCCTGTGAAGAGCGTTTTGCTCGTTGCCTGGGACCCCTTGATGAAACCTAAACTTGGGAGTAACACTGCATGGTTTTCAAGTGTAAAGTCAGTTTACAGCAAATATGATTAATATGCTTGCCCACCCTTGCCTGCTCCAAAATTACTCTTCCAAGAAATCTCAATAATGGCTGGAAAACAAATGATCCTCTTTTATTCCTACCCAAATTTATTCTGCCACCTGGTTTACAGACCCTTCATCTTGCAGAAGGTCCCAAATCATGACCTGAAAAACAGCAACAAAATTTTATTAGTAAGACTTTTAATAAACATTCTTAATTTACTTTTAAAATGAATAAGCTATTAAAAATCAAGCGAGTCGTCTGAAGATAAATCAGCCCCCAGCACCTTAGAGTTTCTAACGTAAAGATAAGATTTTAAAAACCAAGTTACTTAAAAATCTGGACAGAAACTTCACACCTGCAGCTCATCTTAGAAATGTGCAAAATGCAGACACATTTTTAACAAATATAGAAATAACATCCACACATTGGAAATAGAAACTGAGAAACATGAAATCTTACAAACTTGCAAGAAACTTTTGAGATGAAAAAACTAAATGGCCCCCAAAAGAGCAGATCAGTGACTTTTAATCATTCTAATGCTAAGATGGAAAGGCATTTACTATCTTTTCTAACACATTAATTTTTACATGAAGACATTTCAAAAATAACTTGACTGAAAATATATATTTAAAACATTAAAGATTTTTCTTAGGAGGGAGGCTTTGCTTTTGCAAACCTTGAATGATGAGATTAATTACCTTAATTTCATTGCATTATCCCACCTTACATTAACCTGTGAAGAGGAGCTCGCCCTCATGGCGATTATATGAGAAGTATCAGGTACCTCATATGAGCAAATGAGAAATTAGAAAGCAGTATATAATCCAGTCTTAAGTGGTATATTAAAGTGTCTAAATGCAGCAGATGTCTGGGTGAAGAGAGGACAGTGGGAGCAGCCAGGGAGAAATCATGGCAAATTCACAATCTTCGTGAAGGAAATGAAGAGTGCACTGGATTTAACTGGCATAAATAGAGAGAGCAACAAACTGCGTTTATTAGGTTTTCAGTAAATCACAAGTGGAAAAAATGCTTTAGCAATTTTTCAAAATTGTTATCTGTATTCTACGACTTGACAATATTAACCTAAGAATGGACACTATAGGCACTCAAAACTTAAGGGAAAACTGTAAGTAATTTTCAGCATTTCTATCATTAGCCATAAACTTAAAAAGAATCCAACCAGTCAGCAAGTCCAATCCATTTTTACCACCCAAGTATCTTTTATCCTGCTCCTACTTTTTATTGCCATTGTCCTCGCCATAGTTGACACAGAGGCTGGCCCACTGCACAACTCCAGGGGGCAGTGTTTGCATGTGTGCCAGTGCACGGTTCCCTTGGAGTCCACTGAATGGAGCTCTTGGGGCAGTGGGGGACACTGATTCTCACCCCTGTTTCTCCTGGGGCTCCTGCTACTTTTTCGTCTAGTCACCTCCTTCTGTTTTTCTCCATCCCAATCTACTTTCTAAACTGACACAATTATCTTTTGAAAAATGCAAATCTGACTCTGCCATTTCTCTGTTCTAATTGCTTATGCCACTCATTCCTTCCTTCATTCATCAGAAAAATACCAAATTTCTATATACTCATAGGTTTTATAAAAGCTACTTCTCAAGATAAAATTTAAACTGTGTCATAGCTTTTTTACTTCATTTCAACAAATATTTGATTATAAAATGTCAAGAATGTTGGCAGACCCAGCAACACTCAGAGGCTCCTTGACGGGACCGTCCCAGCTCTCCAGACTCCCAGCTGCCCCTCGCCTTGGACGTTACCCTCCGGCATTTTGGAAGCATCTGCAGTCCTTTCCTTAACTCACCAGGCTGTTCTCTGACTCTCAGCTTTAGCACGTGCTGTTACTGCTGCCTGAAGTCTCTTTTCTCCCTCTTTTCATCCTTCGCGACCCACCAGAATGTGTACAATGTCAAGCTGCAGGAGGGGAGGGGTTTCTGCTGTTCGTTCCCTGAGCGTTCCACGCACCTAGAACAGTGCCTGGCACACGGTGGGCACTCAATAAATGAAGGAAGAAAAGAACGGATTGATGAAGGCCCAGCTCATCCCGCTTCCTCAGGAAAGCATTGGGAGCTTCTTAAACACTCCAACAGCTGAAAGGGGTGATGTCGGCGAGCCCTTTCAGGGGACCCCAGGGACTTCCCGTACCAGAGCGAGCGGAGCTGCTGCCAGGAGCTTTCGCAGGAAGGCTTTCCGGAGGAATGACTCCTGAAAGAAGAAGGAAGTGATAAGCACTAGGAAGTGGGGGTTCTGGAAAGTGCTGGTCCTCAGATGTGCCGCCCCCAAAAGAGTTTTTGCTTCTTGTTGTGTTCACCTGATTTTATTCGTCTATGACTAAACCTCTGATGAATCACGCAGAGCTTGTTTACGCTCTATAAGTGGGATGTATGCATGCGAAGCTAAGGAGAGGCATGAGGAAAGCATAAAACAAACCCGTAAGAACAATGCCAGGAAGGGCTCAAGCCCACGACAAATGAAGTTCATGAGAAAAGCTAGGAAAAAATACAGCTTTTTTTTTGTTTGAAGCAAGAAGAACAAAGAAGGCCTTTGGGAAATACGATGTAACGTTGGCCAAAGGCAAACCCGTGCAATTTCCATTTGGCTTCAGTGCCTTCAACTCGGAGAACGGTCCCAAACTGTCAAGGGCGTGGCAAATCTGAGGGGAATAAACAAAACGCAAGTTAGCTGCAAAGAATATTTTACACAAAACCTACCAGTTAAAATAAACTCAAATCTCTATGTATGTGTGTTAGATTTGTGTAATCTCAGAAAAACTTAATAATTTAAAAAATATATAGATTATATGAAGTTTTTTTTTTTTTTTTGAACTGGAGTATGGCAAATATTGCAAATCTTCTGGAATTTCCAGAAACTATAGACTCCTGTGAATTTTGGCCAAAATATGCAGTTAACTCTTTTCAGTGAATTGTCTGTGAGTATTTAGAGAAGAATCTGGTGCTTGTGGGTTTACTAAAAACATGTCATGCCAGACCAGAGCAATTTAAGGTTTTTTTGTTAGGATTACTAGGCACGTGGTTCATATGCACCTGATGCAGTTGACAGTTCCTCTCGTATCAGTGTGACTGTGCTGTTGAAATGTCGAAGGAACAGAAGATATCGGGGCTATCAGGGTTGTAACATAGGGATTCCATCTGCTGTTTAATTATCCTTGTTCAGAAGTTCAACATGCTCCTGTCCGTCTTTCTCAAAATGTTTATTAATAATTTAAATGAAGACATAAAGGGCAAATCTATTTTATGCTGACAAATATATTTGAGCAATATCTAGTATATACTGCAACCAAGTGATGCTGCTAATTTATTTCAGAATATCTGGGACACTGAACAAAAGCGTGTTTTGGGAATTGCATCCAATTAATCATGCTAGGTGACATGTAATAGTTAAGATTTCTGAAAACTTGAAATACTTCCATTATTATATATCTATTTAGGTGTTAGTAAGATTTTTCCTTATATTATGACATTTCATGCACTGGATTAAGATCTACTGATGACGGACCATCTTTATTGCCGCTGCAACCATGACCAGCATCGTCAAAGCTTGAACACCTCTCTCTCTAGTGGAAGTTCTGCTGGATGCTACATAACATTAGTTTGCTCACTTCTGCTTTCTGGGTTCATATCGTGTGCCACAGTAAAGCTTTGGTAGGAATATCATGGAAAGGAAGCTGACAATTATAAGAACAATGTTCAGTTATAAGAATTAGTGGAACTTTCTTTTAGAGTTCACTTCCTGTTAGTGGAAGACGTAGTGTGGGGCTCAGTAAGTCAGCACAGTGAGGGCTGTGGGCGTAGGAGAAGTGAGCCAGGTAATATTCATCAAAAATAGAAGGAAAAGTAATTGGCCCAGCTCCCAGAAAGACAGGAATGTGGTTTTGAAGTAAAAATTCAGCTGAATGGAAAGCATATATCCTGGAATTCAGACCCAATTCTGGAATCGTCTCCCTGGTGATCATGGACCAGTCAATCTACAACCCCCAAGACCCAGCTTTCTCATTAGGTACACTGAGAGATTTACATAATATCCTGATAAAAAACAATGACGTGATTGTTATAGCATTTTGTGCTTTAGAAAGTGCCTCTACATACATTGCTGGTTGGGTGCAACAACCACAGGCAGGATTATTACAAATACCTGTTTTACAGTTGAGGAAACAGATACTTGGGGAGTTTGAGGGCCTTGCTGTGGACTGTGACCAACAGGCTCCCATGTGTCAGCATCAGGCCTCAGGCCCAGGAGCCCCAGGCAACCCAGGCCTCAAGCTCCAATGCCTGCTCCACCACCAGCAGATGGGTTCTTAACAAGGCACGTGATCTCCTGAACCACCAAGTTCCTTCTTTGTGAACAGAGGGGACTGAGGAGCATAACATTCCTACAGCTAAGTCATGGAGAATTTTGTATTGTGCTTATTTAAATGGTTTCACTTTATTTATCTTGGTACTAAGTGTTAATAATTCTGAAATATGACAGAAGATGTGAACTATCAGTACTAACTCATTTGTCTTTAGTTTTCCTACCTGAAATCAATTTAAGGGCAGATTTCTAAGAATGTTTTGAGAGGAATCCCTGGCAGCAGGCTGACTTTCTGCCCATTTCTTCATGACCCTGCTCTTCGAAGCTCTGACCCACATCTTAATTTCCAACTCAGAAAAGGTGGTTGCTTCAAAAGATGATGGATCCCTCATTTTTTTCCTTTTTTTTTAACAATCTTCTAGTGCAGTTCTAGAAAAAGGCAGGGCAGGCTGTTAGTATTAGCTAAAGCAGCAAATCTGTCCTTGGGAAGTTCAAATAGAGGCTGGCATCTACGGACACAACTTTAAAATAAACTCAGAAACAGAACCACGTAGGCTTTCCATTCTTGGTATAGAATACTTTTACTTTAGCAAAGATAAAGACTGTGAAAACTTTCTCAGGAGGTCAGAAGCTATGTTCCATACCCTAACTCGATTTGCCCCAACTGGAAAGATTTTCAACACAATGTGAGCAGTTTTCAGCAGACACGTTCTTAAAGATCTTTTCAGCTCTCTGGTTTAAAAGTATGGTGGGTGGACACATATGTTAATGAAGTATGTTGACTACCAAAGCTGATGCTGAAATAAAACTGCTGGCTGGCCTCCCACGTTCATTCCTACCTATGTTGTTGGTACAACCAAACTGACTTTTCCTTTCAGCTTTTCTATATATTTTTTTCTCACCCTCTCATCCTCTATCCAAGGAGACAATTCATACTGACCTCGCACTGCTGGCTCAGCCCGACTCTACCACCTGGGATGTACCCCATGCTCCGAAGCACGCCTCCTGCTGTAAAGATTTTTCTTTCTGTGACCTCTTCCCTCAGTTCCTAATTTCCAAATTTCATATTTTGTTAGCAGAGAATCTAAGATGCACTGCATGTGATGATTCAGTCAGGGCTCTGGTAGACACAGACGGCACACTCAAAGGGTTTAACTGAGGTGAGTTTAGTAAAGGAATTCTTTGCCACTTCGAAGCAGGGTTGAGAGAACCGAGGAAGGAGGTTGAAGAGTCCAGGAGTTGTGGGAAGCTGTTGCCACTCTGGGCTGAAGAGGTAAGAGTATGGAACTATTTCTGGAGCCTGGAGAAAGATTGGAGCTCTGGAGAAAGGTCTCTCGATAGAGACAGTAACAAATAATTTGGCCATGGTGAGAACTGAAATCATGGAGGAGCCTCCAGTAGGTCAAACCCACAAGAAGCCAGAGGATAAGGAAGCCCCGGGTGACTTAGAGTTTGCTCTCCTGAGACAGAGCAGAGCAGAAAGGGGTGAAGAATGATCTTGGTATAGTGGGGTAATGAAGAATAAATAGCACATACCAAAGAAGGACTCCAAGAGACTGAATACTTTGACCCAAAGAAATTTTTTCTGCCCAAAATGGAGTTTCAGGCACAAAAAGGACTGCTCACATTGCGACAACACTAGTAGGAACAGGCTGAACGTATCCCGAAGTTTGCATAATGCACTGTGGCATATGCACGCATCTAAATGTAGCAGCTAATTTCTTGTTCAATTCATATAGTAATTTGAATTACCCCTGGGAATCCTGGAAAGATGAAAGTGATTCACAGCTGATACTGAGATTTGACCACCCTGAATTGTCAGAAGCAGCATCTGGTTCCTGACAACAGGTAAGAGATGTTGCAACACACGCTTTTTAAGAGTGATACAATCTTACCTTAAGAGACAGGCAAGTACAAGCTCTGAAGTGTTTGGATTTCCTCTCCCTCAAATTACATTCTCCTGATTGTCAGGTTTCAAGCTGAGCTGGAAGAGGTAACACCATACAATCCAGTTTCTCTTCTGTGACTTTCTCTTTGATTTTTATTTTTAAATTTTGAAACAATCTTTTCTTATAGAAAAGTTGCAAGTACAGTACAAAGAAACATTTTCCCCCTGAGCTATTTGAGAATATCTTGTCAATATGATGCCCTAATGCTTTCATGTACATTCCCTACAGACAAAGACACTCTTCCATATAAGCACAATGCAGACATCAAAATCAGGAAAATACCAATCACGCTGCACGGCCACCCAACCCTCAGACTCCATTCCAGTGTTTGCAATTGTTCCAAAGATGTTCTTGTATAGCAGAATGTTTCCATTCAGAATCACATGTTGCGTTTAGTTGTTATGATCCTTCAGCTCATTGAATCTGGAAGAGTTCCCCAATCCTTCCTTGACTTTCATGATCTTGAAAGTTTTGAAGATTACAGACCGCTTATTTTGTAGAATGCCCCTCAATCTGGGTTTGCCTGAAGTTTCCTCGTGATTAAATTCAGGTCAGATGTATTTGGGAGGAATATCTCAGAAGCGATGTCGTGTTCTTCACATCACATCCTTCCTGGTAGAGCACAATTTTAATTTGTCACATTATTAATTAAGTTAATTTTGATCATTTGATTAAGGTGGTGTCTGCCAGGCTTCTCCACTCTGGAAAGTCATTTTTCCCTTAGTAACTGATAGATATTGGGTGTGTATGTTGGGGAGGGAGTTTTTTGAGCTTGTATAAAAATCTCCTTCCTCATCGAACTGTCAACTTATTCACGTATACATAATGTCACTATGCACTCATAGCTTCGTCTATTCAATGGGTTAAAATCAGTTACTGCCATCACTTATTTTAATGCCCAGACTGTCCCAGATTTGTCCAGTGGGAGTCTCTTTAAGAGCACTTCTCTGTCCTGTTGACATGTTCCCATGATTTTTTTTTAGAGCATTTCTTTACTTTCTGGCACAAGATGTTCGAGGCTCATTGTGTACTCTCCCTGCGCCAACCTTAGAATCAATCATTTCTTCCAGAAGTGCTGGCTCCTTCTTGAGGAGATTAGCACTAGAAGCCAAGGTCTGGGTACAAGTTGTGCTGGTTGATTTTGTGGTGTCGCTAATCCCAGGCCTCCTTAATGGACAGAGGTAAGGACTATCACAGATGAATAAATAGATTAAAGAGTATATGAGATAATTTTCTTGCTATTAAGAGGATGAAATTATAAGTGTATGCACACATTTGCATCTAAATTATTTCTATATCTATTTGTTTATTTGGAAATGATGAGTTCACTCTGATAGCCCATTTCTAAGGCAACTGCATAGGGTTCTTTCTAGTTTTCCTTCTTTTCGTATTTGTAATTCTTCTCTTCCAACGGTAAGAAACCTGCCTTATGCAACTCTTAAATTATTTACTTATATGATCAGTTCTCCCTTTTGTAGCCAAGCTTCTATTGTTACTACTGTCCCTTTACCACTCAGGCTGTGACACACCCTGCTAGGTCAACTCCCACAAGGACGCCCTCCTCCCATTGCTTGAGCTTCAACACCCACGTGAGCTGGACCACTTGCTCATGGAAATGCCATCCTGACTCTGCGTAGGCTCAAGTTGCTCGTCCTGGGCTGCCTTCCTACCAGGTACCCTCCTTGCCTCATTTGACTTCCAACTTCCTGTGCTGACCTGGTGCCTCCACCCGCATTGTGTGGGTGCCCTCCTCACACTGACGGGCCTTCGTGGCTTTTTAATAAGCCCTTTCCTGCATTCTCTATTTGGGAACAAAGAAAAACATCTAAAAAGTGGATGTCATAGATAAATATTACAGAGCAATAAAGGGTTGATATCTTGGACTATTGCATGCAAATCGTTCTAGAGTTTTTCCTTATGTCAGATAATAATCATATTCCATATCACTGTGAACCAAAAAGAGCGATCACAAAAATCTCCGGTTTGGTGATGGTGGTAGAAGCTGTTTTTTCTACCTCTTCAAACGTGCAGCTAAGCGTTTTGTTGAAAAGTGAATTTTTACCTTCCTGTTTCTACATTTGTACCACACAAACACTGCCACAAGGCAGTGGAGATATCCCACAGTCATGGGGCTATTCCTACTATCTTATATACAAATATCAACCTTCTGTGAAATGCAAATATTTAAAATAAACTTTACATTCAGCAGAGATTCTTTAAAGTACGATTTTAATTCCAACAGTTTTTTTTTCTTTTTAAAGAATTTCTGTTCATCATCAAATTGCATGCTTTCACTTTTCACTCCTCTTTGTAGCTTTGTACAGAATGCTGCATCTAATAATTCATCCTCAAATCTCTGAACCTTGGAAATGTTTCCACCCCAAATCTCTACTTGCTGCCGTGGCATCCTTTGCCTCTGGTCTCAGTCAAATGACACAAATAACATTGCTCGGAAAATTTAAAAAGCACCATCTTTTATTTTATTTCTCCACTTTCTCTAAAATTTCCAGCTTCTAAGAATGAAATTTTTAGGGAAAATCAGTTAGCCCCAAACGGAGCACACATTTTTCAGTTTTATCTGTTTTGGAGGGATAGGAGTAGCTGTCACCCCACCCAGTGTTCTGATCTCCACCTGTAAGTCTGAGGTCAGCTCAGAAGGAGGACTGAGCAGATCACATTTGGCAATGTTTTGCAGACACACTCCATTGTGATCAAAATCCTTGGGGGAAAAAGATCTATTTTTTTTAAACAGAAAATTAAACTAAATTGATTGCAAGAATGATTATAGTGTTTTTAAAATATGGAACAGATTTTATTACCCTTTCTTGTATTTTATGGGCAATAATTCTGACCAAAACTCTATCCCCAGCCAGTATTTTTCCATCAGATGGAAATGGAGTGAAGGCCATATCAGGATGCTGTGAGAGAAGAATGTTCTCCTTCAGTATGTTAGAAGTACACCTGAACTTTCAGCTTCATTGTTCACACAGGAAATCACCCAATTTCCCTGCATTTTATATTTTCTCTCTTCTAAAGTATATATTTAAAGAGTACTTTTACAAACGAGTATCATACAATCTCACTTTCACAGATGACAAAGGCCTGGGGGGAAGTTAATGTTTTGCTATTATTAACTTATCGAACAATCACAGTCCCAAGGCATTCTTTCAGGCAATAAGCCATACTCCTTTTGTTGTTGGCTCACTCTCTATTTTTATGGCCCATTAACTAGAGCTGAATTAAAATCAAATTAGTATAAATGATATAATGCTCATATAAATAGTTTTGCAAACTAGTTAGTCGTCTGAATATCCAGTACCTTGCAATGCCAGAATAAGGTTATGAATCAAACACAAGCATAGATTTTAAATGATTGGTGGTCAAAAATATTCTTTTTAAAAAACCAATAGCCAAAAATGGGAGAGAAAAATTTGGCACAAACTTTAGAAAATGTTGCTCATGCTCTGTGTTGGAGAAAGAGAAGACTATGACTTTGCATTTCTTGTTCCTTCCTATCACTTTGTATTGGCGTTTGGAGGCGTTGAAGGTTTCTGGAATAATTTTTCCACTTCTCAATACTAATACCATCAAAATATACTAAAGCTTTTCTTTGAGAAAAAAATGAAGACTGAACAGAATTTTTAAATAGGAAAATTTCTGTGACTCTAATGAGAGGTTTGGAGTTCACTGAACCACTAATTAGAATTATTTGATTCTAATTCTCCTCCTCAAATAATAAGCAATTGTTATTTTTGAGAGAAGAATTTGATTTATTTCCTCCTAAATGAAAGAGGTGAGCCTCTTGGTTCCCATGTGACTTTCCACAGAGATCCCCTCCGACCTGGCTTGACTGTGGCCACATGACTGTTGGGAGAAGTGGAAAATGTCACTGGAGGTTCGTGTAGTCATGTAACGATGTCACCACTAAGCAGAGGGTCTTCTTGGGGGGATTGCGGCAGGACCGTGATGCATTCTGCTCCCAAATATTTCTCTCACAGTGCATAAAATGTGTCATTTCACTGCGTGCTTCTGCAAGAAATTTTGCCAAGTAAACATCTATTTGGACTGAGAAGCTACACCTTGAAAAGGGAGGGGGTTGTATAGTAAAAAGACAGGACCTTTGAGTCCTATGAACTTGGCTCCACTCTTGACTTCCCCATTTAACGTGCAGGCTCACTGAACTCTCCTTTAAATTGAAGGTGATGCTACCTGCCATTGGGTTTACGACAGGGTAGGGACTAAGTGAGTAAGACATGGCATGCAGTTTGATGCCTGGACATCATAGAAGCACAAGAATGTAGATTACTATTAATAAAATAAAAAGGAACATGCGCAGCCTCAGATATTTGAATCTTCAGTTGGATTAGTTGAATCTTTTGCTCTTCTCTGGGCTTTTAGTGCAATTAATTCAGCTAGGGAGATGGAAATGCAAGGAGCAGTAATTCTTGGTGCTCCTACACCCAACAGCCCCTGTTTAAATCATAAATAGTTTTGAAATTCTCCATTTATTATCTCAAAATGAAATGCATAGATCATGTGGCCTAAAATTAGACATGCCTAATTTTGTTAAATGCCCTCATTATAACATAAAGGAGAAACAAAAGTAAAGCAATTTAAAATAAAGTAATATATATTTCTGAGTGTAACGGCTCAACTCAGGCACACTACTGCAAAAAAATAAAATGGTCTACTCCTTGCCCCTGTGTGTAGACTCTCCATAAATATGATAAATACAAATGCAGACCAATTCAGATGTTTCGTGATGGCGTTATACATATCATGGACAACATCATGGGATTTTCTAAAATGATGAATAATTCTTGGGAAAGTTCGGGGGGGAAATGTTCCCTCAATTTACGTATAGTTGCATTCCTGGAAATGACTATTGTACAAAAAGCAGTTTGCATTAAAAATTAAACTTCATTTTTAGGAGCAAACAATCATCAACAAGGCTTTCTTCTCCACAGGAATGTCTTGTGGGACATGGGAAGGCACGAGGGAGTTGGGACTATTTTTCATTGCACAGGGCCATCCCATGCTTTGCATGAGGTAGGCTTCCAGGTTCCTGTTTGTTAAATTCTAGTAGAAGAGGTAATCACTTGCAACCAACAAATCAGGTCCACCATTGTTCAAAATCTCCCCTTAGGTCAGTTCTTCTCTCCAGAGGAAGACATTACTTTAGAACAGCAGGCTTTGTAGGGAAGAGCAGACTGGGTGAGACGATCAGGGAGATGTCAGCAGGTAGTCCCCCGTCACCTGGGTGCAGGGAAAAGCGTTGAGGGGAAATGCTGACAAGAAAGGAAGACACCTGAGCCTGAAGAACTGGCCCAGAAACAGAGGCTGTTCCAGAAGTAGAAGCCATGAACTGGGAATAGATGACTAAGCATGCATGGGCTGATGGCCAAGGGACTAAGTGGGGCTGGATCTCAGAAACTAACATTGAGCCGAATCTGACCACAAGAGGCAGGTGGCCCCACCAGGGGAATCATAGACCGATGTTATAGCAGGAAGCGACTCCTGAGAAGATGACAGCCTGTGCTTCCCTCTATTCTGGAAAGCAAAGACAAAGCTCCCCAAGAATCTTCTACACCAAGGATCTTCCCTGACCCAGTACTATTCTCTACTGGCAACAAGAAATATCTCAACACCAACCGCAAAAGTTGTTCTCCATCCACACAGCTTGGAAGCAGGTGGGTTACCTTCCAAACTGATCCTCTTCCCAATGAATCTACTTTGAAGATCCGGAAAAACAGCACAGTTGCCTTTGCCTTTCTTACCTAAATATCTTGGATTTTGTCTCTTTTAGTATTATTCTATTAATCCATTGTATCAACGGCTCAATTGGAAACCCGGTAAATTATGCTTATTAATATAATGCTTTAGAACCGTGAGTAGTATAATTATGGATTTTTTTGGTTGATGTTAAAAAATTAGACCAGAAAACCAGACCACAAAATATTGGTTCTTGCTGTTTAACATGTTCCCCATAATATCAATGGTACCAAGGTTTACATGAGAACTTTCACAAGTGGAAACACTTGAAACTCAAGGTTTATTTCTATATAGCAAGGGCTCAATATCCTATTTTTATAAGATTAATATTATTTACCGTTATAGGATTTGGTTCATGGAAAAGCCAAAAAGTTTATCCAGATTATATGTCCTGTTTTGTCAAAAGGTCAGAACATTGGTTATGTTTCTCAGTAATGTTCTTCATAATCCATCCTCACTCGCTAGAAATACGGTTACTGGAAATCCTGCCCTGCTGACCGGTGCTCTCTCTCCCACACTATATCATGTTGTGGCCCATTTATTTTGCCTTTCTGTGTGTCTGCATGTCTTAATAGGGACTCTGGAGGACATATATTAGGCACATGTAATCTGCTGTCATATATACTACATGTTTTGTCTTGTTTTTAGACCATATCAATGCAGAGAAGTTGGCTGTTTTGTTCATCCTGGGTCCACAGCATCTAGAATTGTTCCAGAGATGGATTAAGCACTTATAAATAGTTGTTAAATAGATGAATGACAGGAATCAATTTTCTAAATGTATATTTTTTTGCTTAGCCTTCCAAGCCCATATATTTACATTTTTTAATGTAACAGCTTTAATGAGATATAAATCATATACAACACGATTCATCCATTTAAAGTGTACCATTCAATAATTTGTAGTATATTCCCAGAGTTATGTAGCCATTACAATAATCAATTTTAGAATATTTTCATCACCCCTGAAAGAAACTCTGTACCCATTAGCAGTCACAGCCCCCTAACTCTACACAACTACTAGTATACATTCTGTCACTATAAATAAAAAATTTATACAATGGAATCATACGTGGTCTTTTGTGTCTGGCTTCTCCCACTTAGTGTAATATTTTCAAGGTTCGTCCATGTTGTAGTTTATGACTGAATAATATTCCAAATGCATGGAATAGTTTACATTTTGCATATTCATTCATCATTTCATGAAAGTTTTGGTTGTTTCTACTTTTTGAATATTTTGAATAATGCTATCATGAAAACTCACATACACATTTTTGTGTGGACATATGTTTTAAATTCCGTTGGCTATATATGTAGGCGTGGAATTGCTAGGTCATATAACAACCCTCTTTTTAACATTTTGAGGACCTGCCAAAATGCTTTCTAAGTGACTGCACAATTGTAAACTTACACAGGCGGCGTATAAAGGATCCGATTGCACCACATCCTCACTAATACTTGGTATTGTCCATCTTTTAGGTTAAAACCATTTTAATGGAATAAAATGATACTTCGTTGTGGTTTTAGTTTGCATTTCCCTAAAGACTACTGATTTTGAGTCTTTTCATGTGCTCATTGGCCAGTTGTATATCTTCTTTGGAGAAATGTTTATTCAAATCCTTTGCTCATTTTTAAAAAATAATTTTGTTTTTGTATGGTTGAGTTGTAAGAATTCTTTGCGTTTTCTGGATATGAGATCGTTATCAGATATATGCAAATATTTTCTCCCACTCAGTGGTTCTCTTTTCTCTTTCTTGTTGGCGACCTTTGGAGCATAGATGTTTTCATTTTGATGCCGTCCAATTTGTCTATTTTGTCTTTGCTTGTGCTTTGGTGTCATACTTAAGAAACCACTTTCTAATCCAAGGACAGAAAGACTTGTGTCTTTGTTTTATTTTAGAAGTTTCATGTTTTATCTCTTACATTTAGGTCTTTAATCCATTTTGAGTTGCTTTGAACATGGCGAGAGGTAGGGTCCAACTTCATTCATTTGCATGTGGATATTTAGTTGTTCTAGAACCATTTATTTGCTGAAAATACTTTTCTTTCCCCACTGAATTGTCTTGACACTTTTGTCAAAAATCAATTAACCATATGTTTAGGTATATTTCTGGCCTATCAATTATATTCCATTGATCTGTATGCCTATCCTTATGCCAGCACCATGCTGTCTTGCTTACTGTAGCTTTGTTGTAAATTTTGAAATTGGGAAGGGTGAGTCTTTCAACTTTCTTCTTTTCTTTCAAGACTTTTTTGGTATTCTGGGTGCCTTGCATTCCCATATAAATTTTTAAATCAGCTTTTCAATTTCCACAAAAATGGCAGCTGGGATTTTGATAAATTTTGTTGAATCTATAGATTAATTTGGAGAGTATTGCCATCTTAACAATATTACATCTTCCAATCTTCAATTTCTTTCAGAGATGTTTTCCAGTTTTCAGTATAAAAATCTTTCAATTCCTTTGTTAAATTAATTCCAAATTTTTATTTTTTGACACAGTTGATTGTAAATGGAATTGATTTCTTAGTTTCATTTTGGATTGTTCATTTCTAGTGTATAGAAACACAATTGATTTTTGTATACTGATCTTGTATTATGCAATGTTTATGAACTAGTTTATTATCTCTAATGGTTTCTTATGTGGATTCCTTACAATATTCTATACACAAAATTATTTCATCTGAAAATAGAGATCGTTTTACTTTTCCTTTGCAATCTGGGTGATATTCATTGATTTTTCTTGACTATATTTCCCTAGCTAGAACCTCCAGTCAGCGTTGCACAGAAGTAGTGAATGTCGTTTTCTCCATCTTGTTCCTGATTTTATGTGGAAAGCTTTCAGTCTTTTACCAGTAAGTATGATATTAGTGGTAGGGTTTTCATAGATATAACTTATCAGGTTGAGGAAGTTCTCTTCTATTCTTAGTTTGTTGACTGTTTTTATCATGAAAGTATGTTGGATTTTGTCAAATACTTTTTCTGCATCTATTGAGATGACCATGTGGTTAGTGTTTGTTCCTTATTCTATTAATAAGGTATATTACATTGAATGATTTTTGTATGTTAAACTAACCTTGCACCTCTGGTATAAACCCCAGTTATTCTCGGTGAATACTGCTTTTAATATGTTGCTGGCTTCAGTTTTCTAGTAGTTTGTTAAGGGTTTTAATGTCTATATTCACAAGGGATAGCCAGTCCTGGTGGTCTAGTGGTTAAGATTCAGAGCTGTCACTGTCACAGTCCATGTTCATTTCTGGGTCAGAGAACCACACTATTGTTGTCATACTGTGGTAGCTGTATGTTGCTGTGATGCTGAAAGCTATGCCACCAGTATTTCAAATACTAGCAGGGTCACTCATGGTGGACAGGTTTCAGTGAAGCTTCCAGACTAAGACAGACTGAGAAGAAGGAACTGAACACCCACTTCCGAAAAAACTGGACATGAAAATCCCATAAACAGCAGCAGAGCATTGTCTGTTATAGTGCTGGAAGATGAAGGGTGGTGCAAAAAGACCAGGCAAGGTTCTGCTCTGCTGTACACAGGGTCACTAGGAGTTAGAATCGACTGGGGATTCCAGTTGTAGTAGGACACTAACAGCCACAATTCATAAGGGATATTGGTCTGTAGTTTTCATTTCCTATGATGTCTTTGGTTTTCATATCAGGATAATACTGGCCTTATAGAATGAGTTAAGAATCACTCGCTTCTCTTCTATATTTTTTGGAAGAGTTTGTCAAGATTGGTGTCAAATTTTCTTTAAATATTTGGTAGAATTCAATAGTGAAATCATCTGGGCCTGAGATTTTCTTTGTGGAAAGTTTTTTGATTACTTACTTAATCTCTTTACTTGTTATTGTTCTATTCAGATTTTTTATTTCTTCTTGGGTCAATTTTGTTAGTTCGTGTCTCTCCTGGAATTTAGAGAATTCATCAAAGTTACCAAATTTTTTGACATGTGATTGTTCATAGTATCCCTTTATAATTCTCATTATTTCTATAAGATTGGTACTAATTCCCCCTTGTTCATTACTGCTTTTAGTAAGTTGAGTCTTTCCCCTTTTTTCTTGGACAGTTGAGCTAATGATTATAAATTTTATTGACCTTTAAAGAACCGATTTTTGGTTTTGTTGATTTTCTATTCTCTATTTCATTTATTTCTACTCTAGTATTTATTATTTCCTTCCTTCTGCTTGCTTTTGGTTTGATTTGCTCCTCTTTTCCTAGTTTCTTAAAGTGGTGGTTAGTTTGTTGATTTGTGATCTTTCTTATTTTTTATATAGGCATTTGCATCTATAAATTTCCCTCTAAGCTCTGCTTTAGCTACATTCCATAAGTTTTGGCATATTATGTTTTTGCTTTAATTCATCTCAACACAATTTATAATTTCTTTGACCCACTGGTTATTTAAGACTGTGCCACTTAATTTCCACTTGTTGATACACTTTTCAGATTTCCTTCTATTATTGATTTATAATTTCATTCCACTGTGTTTGGAGAACATACTTTGTGTGACTTCAGTCTTTTTAACTTATTGAGACTTGTTTGATGATCTCATCTATGGCCTGTCCTGGAGAATGTCCATGTGCACTAGAGAAGAATGTGCATCCTGCTGTTGTTCTATAGATGCCTACTAGGTCTGGTTAGCTTATAGTGTTTTTTAAGTCTTTTATTTCCTTGTTGATCATCTGGCTAGTTGTTCTATCCATTATTCAAGGTGGGGTGTTGAAGTCTTCAGATAGTTCTGCTGAATTGTCTATTTCAAGCTTCAGTTCTCAGTTTTTGCTTCATGTATTTTGGGGTTATGTTTTAGGTACCTTTATGTTTATAATTATTATGTCTTCTTGATGGATTGACACTTTATCCTTATAAAATGTCCTTTTTTGTCTCTAGTGACAGTTTTTGTCTTAGAGTGTATTTTGTTTGTTATAGCCAGTCCAGCTCTCTTTTGCTTACTATTTGAATAGTACACTTTTTTCATCTTTTTATTTTAAACTTATTGTGTGTTTAAATCTAAAATGTGTCTCTTTTAGATAACAGAGATGAATCACATCTTTTTAATCCATTCTTCCAATCTCTGCCTTTTGGTTGAAGCATTTAATCCATTTACATTTAGTGTAATTACTATAGGAGCTAGAATTTACCTCTTTCTTTTTGCTATTTGTTTTGTATATGCCTTATGTCCTACTTATTCCTCTAGTTCTCCTTTATTGCCTTCTTTTGTGTCAGATACGTGATTTTCTAGTGCATTACTTTAATTCCCTTATCACTTCTTTTGTTATTTCTTTTGAGTTATTTTTCTTAGCAATTGCCTGGAAATTAGAATTAATAACTTAAAACAATCTAGTTCATATTAATACCAACTTAATTCCAATAGTATACAAAACTTTGCTCCTACTAGTTCCATTCCATCCTCTCTCCTTTGTGCTTTTATTGTCATACAGGTTACATTTTTGTACATTATATGCCCACTAACACAGATTTATAATTATTTCTTTGTGCAGTTGTTTTTTAAATTAGGAGAAAAAATTACAAACAAAAATATATTTATAATGTCTTTATATTAAGATGAAAGTTACATTTACTAGTGCTCTTTATTTCTTCATATGGATTCAAGTCACTGTATAGTGTCCTTTCTTACAGCTTGAAGGACTTGTCTTTTTGTGTGTTGTGAGGAAGATTGGCCCTGAGCTAACATCTGTGCCAATATTCCTCTACTTTATGTGGGATGCCACCACAGCGTGGCTTGTGAACAGTGCTGGGTTCACACCCAGGATCCAAACCCTCAAACCCCAGGCCACTGAAGTGGAGCACACAAACTTAACCACTATGCCACTGAGCCAGCCCCCTGAAGGACTCTCTTTAGTAAGCAATTTTATAGAGACTGAAAATAAGATTTATTGTAGATGGCATTTTAATTTTTTGAAATCTAGGGACATCACAAATTGCTGATGCTAATTGCTTCCTTGATACCTATCTCAAGAAACAAAATGCATCTTTGAATTTCAGAATTAGGTAGTACATGCAATATCTTAACATTGACCCTCTTATGTATAATGACTTTTAGGTTTGCTTCAGCCTGTTTTATAATTCAAAGTGAATAGGTTTAGATTATTACTAAAACATATTTTTCTTGTGACACTCATTCAGAAATGTCTTAATAATACATTAACTTACTGTTTTTAAAAATATTATTTTTATTTAATATTTCTGATACTCATCCTTCTCAAATATAGAATATCTATTTAGTTTCAGAGTGCCCTGTACACTAGTTCTTCAATTACAGGCTTACTGAGAATGAATTCATCTTACTCTTCAACTCATCTTTTCATCTATTATATTGATTTGAATTTATCTATACCTAATCCAATTTGAACATTGTAATTTAAGCTTTTAGAAGATACCACATGTCTATAAGGCTATTTAATTATTTCAATTTGTAAGTTTCTACTTTCAGTATAGAAACAGGTTGTAAGTGATGATAAGTTGCCCATCCTTATGTTTTATTTAAATACATGAATAGTTTTCAAAAGTTTTGAACCACTGGCTTCAGGCTGGTCAAGCAAAGCCATAATAAATCTCATTTAAACAATCTTCCTCTAGAACATGCATGTAGAAACACATGCACACATATATTATTGACACAAGTCTATGATTTATAATTCCTCATTAAAAAGTCAGTTTTAGGGGTTGGCCTGGTGGTGCAGCAGTTAGGTTTGCTCGTTCCGCTTTGGCAGTGCAGAGTTTGCTGGCTCAGATCCCAGGTGCGGACATGGCACCGCTTGGCAAGCTATGCTGTGGTAGGCGTCCCACATATAAAGTAGAGAAAGACGGGCACGGATGTTAGCTCAGGGCCAGTCTTCCTCATCAAAAAGAGGAGGATTGGCAGCAGATGTTAGCTCAGGGCTAATCTCCCTCCACCCCAAAAAAAGTCAGTTTTAATCAGTAATTTTGCAATATGTGTCTTCTTTATCCCAAGCAAGGGGGATGATCTCTGTGAAGAACACAATGAGTGTATCCGAAAACAAACAAACAAAAAGTAAAATGAGGCCGGCCCAGAAGTATGAAGCAACTAGAAACTGTAGAATATCAGAAATAACTGAACTCTCAGGGTATTAAGCCTAGAGACTGGAGAACACATAAGAGTTGTCTTAAGTATTTGAGAGACTACCATTTTGTGGTGGAGTTATTGTTCCCAACTTGGGTACAGTTAGGATATGAAAGTCAACTTAATATAACTGAGAAGAAGATAATTTCATGTTATTTACAAAGATGGAAGAGGTAGTGAGTTCTTTGTCACTGGCGCATTCAAATATAGCCTTTGTACATACTTGAGGATTTGTGGAGGAAGCTCATACATCACTCCAGGTTGGCATTTGAACTACTTGTCCTTTAGTATCCCTCCAAAACTTGGGAACTTCTGATTTTGTGAGACAAAGCACCAAGAATTATTAAGCTATAAAACTAAATGTGGTACTGACTCTAAGAAGCAAATTTCAAAGGTGGCAAGAAGGTTCCATGTAGCTCTGGGCTGAATAAGAGAGAAAAATCTTTGTAGAGGACTTGGGAGGATGTTTAGAGTTGGGAGAATGTTCTGAGGAAATCTGTAGAGGGGAAAAAGAAACATCAAACATACTCAGGGATCAATTAGACTAAAATGAAGGTTCATGTAGAATTGTATGAAACCTGGGCTCAGTGAAGTACAGTGTGATACAATCTATGGGAAGAGAAGAGATTCTGTCAACTAAGAAATACTATACAAGTGTTAAGTATCATTACATTTTCACCAAGAGACTTGAACCAGTCAATCAAATGACAGGAAACCTGGCAGCAAATAATGCCTAGGTCCAAGGTAGAAGCAGAAAGCTAGAAAACCTATTTAAGTTTCCAGGAAATAAGCACCTGTGCAAGCAGTTGGCATCAAGGAAAAGGACTCTGGTTGTCCAGAGAGACTACTAAGAGTAAGGAAACACCAAAATCCCAAAGAAATGCTGTATCCTCAACAAGTAACCAAGATATAAACTCAGATCTGGTACCATAGCCAAAGGATCCCAAAGAACGTGTCAAAAGCCCAGTGACTACAAATAAGACATACTTCAGAGTGGTAGTAGTAAAGAAGCTGACTTCTTTCTTTCTAAATCTCTAAAAAGAGTAACCTGAGGTGCCTTAGACTTGTGTCCTTACTGGGAAAGCTGGCCTGAGAGCCTGGGTTAGAGCTGAGCTAAAGATGGAAGTTAAGGGGTCCTAGCCACAAGGATTGGAAAATAAGAGGAGAAAGAAAACACCAAGAACAGCACGTATATTTAAACTTGCATGCCCACATTGGTCAATTGCTAGCTGCTGCCTGGAACATGACACTGAGAACGTTTGAGAAGATGTGTTACTACTCAATATGAAAAAAAATGCCGCAATCACGTGATGGTGCCTTCCAAGGTTATGGGACAGAGGTCAACGCATGTATCACATGTTGATGATTCTTGCACAAGAACATTCAAAATTAAGGGTAAGGTTCTGAAATAAGCAGAGTCAGTGAGGCAGACCCTGATTACCAGATTGAAGGATCACAATTTTACATGAGAGCTAAGGGACATCACTGGGAGATCCTGGCCAACAGAGGTGTGCACTCTGGGGTTGAGTTAAGCGAACTGAACAGGTTTGCAGAGGAGCTAGGTTGATCACAATAGCAGTGGTTCTTCAACATCTGTGTTTGTGGCTCTCAGTTTTCACTCTACTGTGAGGAATGGAATTCCATGCCCTCATGTTAAATTTTCTGTGCAGTGAATTGTAAAAGCAATTGCCAATAGGAATTATTTCATGTACACATAATCTCCTGTGCAGCGTGCTGCAAATTTATTCATGATCTTTTCCAGCTAATATGAGGAAACTCAGCTGCAGTGCCAAAATGACAGGATGATTTATATATAAAACTGAAATCCACATTAAAATTCTTCTACTTGGTCTCCTGCTCTGGAATTTGAAGGGGAGTACAAGGGATATTTAAAAAATACCCCTTTCTGAGGTAAGATGTGCAGGTAGGAGAGTAGCATCATTGCCCATATAAAGTAGAATTTCTGTGTTGGTTATGAATGTATGGGATAAAGTTGCTGAAGAAATGATACCAAAATGAATGCGTAAACTAAGTAAAAACTATAGAATTTTAATCTGAACATTAATATGTATATATTCACATATATAAATAAATATATACGTCCTACTGCAAACCCATTTTGTAGATGAAGACAATGAGGCCCGGAGAACTGTAGGGACACATCAAAGATTCCATAACAGTTACAGGCAGAAACGTGACTTGATTCGGATCTGCCATGTGCAAAGCCTTTGTGCTTCCCTCTTTGTCATGATGTATTTTGACTTTTCTATTCCTTAGAGTACCATCATTATCCTCTGGTTTCTAAGATTGAAAATCTCAGTTTCTGTTGACTATGGTCACTGCCTGCATCCTCCTCTCCAGCCCCTGGCTACCTGACTCTCGGGAGGTGCCCATTTTTGCCCATCCTTCTGCTGACTTTTGCATTTGTCTTTTCCTTTCTTCTTCATTTACTCCTGAATCTCTCAAAGGGACTTCTGTAGGAGTATTTGCATCTGTTTGGTGACTTTTATACTTTTTCCTCTTTGTTATATCCCATAAACCACCATCAGATTTAGGTTTATAAAACACATTTCATATCATCTTTCCCAGGATCAAAGCCTTCAATGGCATCTAGATTCCTACTGATTCAGGTTCAATGTCTTTAGAGCCTCACATTCAATGACACTTGTCAACCTAGATACAACTCCTAATCTGGAGAAAATTACTCCTTTTATGACCCCGCACCATAGAATTTTAATATTGTTCATTATATATAGTTAACACATTTTGCATATGTATACATGCAAATGTGTGTCACCTTATAAACTTGTGCATATTTATTAATTTTCACTGCTCTGCTGAATTCCCCCCAGCCTTTGCGCTCAGAGAACATGTGTAACCCGATGCCCCCGTGCTCAGCTTGCTGACTGCTTCATCTCAGGTGCTCAGATATTTAGTGAGTAACGGAAACTCCTCTCCCAGTTTATATGTCCCACCAGTTCCTCACACAACTGTTCCCATCTCGGCTGAATTAGTCTAGCCTCTGCCCCACGAATATGTACCGTCCGTCACCTACCCGTTCTTCACGCCAATCTCTTTCTCTTCCTCTCTTCATGGCCGTCTAGACTGGATTTTTCTACCATTTCAGTTCCTGCTCGTTCTACTCAAATGTTATTTTTTCTTTATGCAGACTTTCTTGATCATTACAATTAGAAAGGATTTTTCCTGCGTCAGCCATCCTATCACTTAAGAACTGCAATGTAAGGCATTTAGCCATACATGCCCTAAACGCTTTGCACTGCTGTTATTTGTTTGTGTGTTTTATTTCCTTGTGGATGACAAGGTTTGTCGTGCAATCTTTGTGTTTCCTGGAGTGGTTCGTGCTAAATGCAAGAACAAAGATGGAATGCTAGTTTAGGATGGAGCTCTGGCCACGTGACTTAATATTGATAATAACGAAAATGAAACCCACAGTGAAAAGGAAGAGGATTATTAGCAAACCAAAACTTCGAAGAATTTCTGAAAGGTAGAAAAACAACTCTCATAGATAAATACTGGTGGGCATTTCAGAACTCCACAGATGGAGAAAAATTCTAAACTTTCTTTAAAAAAATAAGAGCAAGTATTAAGCAAACATTAGACCTCTCCTTAGCAAAATCTACTGTTTGATGACAATGGAACAACATTGATACGAGGGAAACCACATTAGCATTCAAGCGTGAGGGCAAAATTAGGTGCTTTCCAACATAAAGAGACTTGGAAAGTTTATTTGGTCATGCACCTTTTTTCAAAACTATAAACAATTTTGTAAAAAATCCAAGAAACAAATCCAAAAAGAAATCTGAGAAAGAATGGATATGAGAGTCAAGAAAGCTGGAAACTAGCTTATGACTAGGAAGAAAAGATAAATTTCAGAACGACCACTTTACTGCTGGCACGGAAATAATGGTTCTAAATTAGAACATGAAGTCTGAGGGCTACATGAAAATGTCTTCAAGAAGAAAATAGGTAGTGTCATACAAAATGAGTGATGATCTTTTCTGTCAAGAATCAAAGAAAGGCAATTACAAAGCGAGGTTAAAAAAAAAAAAGATGAAAATAAATCATGGTCCCCAAAGTGAAATTTTGACATAATTTCTTAGCAATTGATGGAGTTTAAAGAGCAGTGCCTTTTGAAATAACAAAGTCAAACAAACACTATTCGGAAAATTCATAGGAAAGAGGAGGCTAACTGATACTCTCAATTCAGGTGTAATCACTGGGGATTTATGATCGCCACAAACCATAATTACTTTACCATGATTTTCCTTCTAGAGAGTGATTTATCGCCTTTTATATAATGATCCACTCTCTAAAGTTTTTGAAAAATATTATACTTGTGAGGGATCTTAAAGAATTTATATAAATTGTTGAGAGGAAATTTTTATTCTAAGTTCAGCAAGTTCTTCACTTTGCTTCTTTTTTCCAATAAATTTGAGTAAAATAAAATATAATAATTTAAAATATTAACAGTTGGTTTTCTCATGATTATTCTTTTATCTACTTTTCCAAACTTTACAACACGTGTGTATCAGTTTTAAAACAAAAACACAATATGTAATTTTAAGCAAATAAATGCACTGAAAATATCACACAAATATCTTTAATGTTTTCATTTACAAGGCTGTAACCCAATTCCAGAAAGAGCTGAGAACTAATGAAAGAGATAAAGTGGTTTTCCAGGCTATCGTGCTGTTTATTTTTCACTTTTTAAAAATCTAAAATCAAATTGTTCTATTTACTTTGAATTTAGTGTTTCATTACTTCTGAGTAAATTTAGTATTATTACTAACATTTAATCCAAAATTATTTTTCCCTTTATTTGAAGGAAAATAAACCTAAAAATTGTTACTGAAATTCTTCAAGATTCACAAAAGAAAAATCTTGCCGCAAGGGTAAGGGAGAAAGGAATCCATTTTTTTAATTGATCAAGCGTAAAGCATTTAAACATGGACCAACCTATAGGAAAATAGTCTTACAATTATGAAAATGAAAATCCAAGATGTAGAAAGATCGGAGGAGCCTGGACTGGTCAGGGGAAAGTGAGAAGAGAAGAGGGGGCGCAGATCTGGGCCTGTTATATCTCCACTGATGCTGGGATGAGATCCAGAAATGCCATCCATTGGGAAGTCAGGGGGCCAAAGGGACTGGAGATGGGTAGGGCTGGGGCTGCAGAACTGGCCCCTCTCAAGATCCAAATTTGAGGGAAGGGAACTGTCCACGAATGTTCGTGGCTAAAATGGGCAAACACAGGCTTTGATGTCAGACAGGCCTGGGATGAAATCTAGCACTGCAATTATACAACAAAATTGTGTGATGTCATCAAGCTTTATTTTTCTTGTCTTCAAAATGGGGTGAGTAATTCTTACCTCATCAGTTTGCCATGAGGCAGGTTCAGTCTGCACAAGTGACATTATTGTGATCCCAGAGGATCCATTTTTATAGAGCAAAGGAATTGGACGCTAGGTGGGGGTTCAGAGAAGAAACATTGGACCCAATAGATAGCACTGGAGTGCTGACAGGATATTCATGCAGAAGATAATTTGTATGACATGGTTGTACACGGGAAGTGCTAAAAAAAAAAAGGCTGAACTTTGTTGAGCTCTAGGTTCTTCAGGGTCCAGGCACGGTGTCTATGGATCATGACAAAGCCAAGTTGTCTCAACCCTCAGTCGGCTTGCAGTAGGTCCTGATGCCCTCTAGGCTTCATTAGTTCCGGTCAAAATTCTGCTGAACTGGATTTACACGTATTGGCTCTTAACTACGTATCTGAATGATAGATAATGTTTAAAAAATATAATCATATCTTGGACCACTCCCTGTAATTTTCACTTAATTGGCCTAATGTGTAGCCAGATTGAGAACTACCGAGCTAAATTCATTAGTGTCCACACCTAAATGGAGTTGAAAAACTTGGGATTACAAATTGATTTCTCAGTTATAAAAGAATGCTACCACCCACTTGCTCTTGGCTCTAGTTCTAGAAATGACTATTGTCTTCGGTTCCATGTCAAGTTCTAATTTAGTTTAGGTAATATGAATGTGTTCCACGGTTTAAAGCCTATGAGCTAGCTCTTTAAGTTAGGTAACTCGCTGTGATAAACCCTCTTGAGTAGATGTTAGAGGAACAGAAGACACCTGTAAAGGTTGCTGAGAAAGTCTAATGCCATATGCACAGGACAATAAGATCATAGCCTTATTCGCCAAGTATTCAGTGCACTTCATATATATTTAGATCAAAATATTCTCCCGTGGAGAATGCTTGCCTACATGAAGATCCCCAAAACAGAGTAAGATAGTATTCAAGACTTGTGCATGGATGTTTTTGCCTTAGTTTTCAAGCTAAGCAATAAAGACAGACTTTTCCTAGTGACAGTATTCCTGTGGCTAATGTCTGTGACATTAACAAATCTCTGTGTATAGATTGATTATAGTTCCACTCTAATATATATACATTTATCAGTTGATTTATTGACTTATTTACTGGCTTATTTACTTATTTATTCCATTCAACATTCTAGTAAAGACTTAAGACAAGATGGCTTCAAACCCGTAACCGTGACCCCATTTCCCTTGCCTTCCCCTGCAGACTGTGTCCCAGGGCTCCGCTCCAGGCTGAAGTGGCCAGTGAGCGGCATGTTGGTCTGCCTGTGTAAACATCCTGAATCTGTGTGATGTGGCTGCAGTCTGTTCATTTACTCATCATTCCATATGGCCCATTGACAGCCAATGGCAACTTTGCTCATCATTACAGTTGGAGGATTGACAGATGACAGATGTCAGCTGGAGATGGCTCTCTCACACACAGCCGACCAGTCACCAGGCACTCCCCAAAGGTGGGGACAAGATCCCAGCCAACAGATGGCTTGGCCTGTCTCGATCAGGCAGTAATTAAACAGTTTGGCTAGAAATCTCCTTTTTTAGGTTTCCCTTAAGAAGTTGTCACTCAATCCCATATGCACTGATTTTTTCCATCCCCAAACATTCTTTCACACTGTCATTCAGGCACTTGATGGAAGTTCACACAAGTACGTTTCTAGAGATTCTGATCAAACAAACTCCAGAAAATCAAAAGATGAAACTAGTAATGTTTAATACATCACAAAGAAACAATTGAATCATAGATAGCAGCTTTACGAAAGTCAGAGGTGGTTTTAGTAGAAGATTTATTGCTTTCTTTTTAAAAATGATGTTCTAAAAGTCACTTACTTTTCAAACAGCTTTCTTCATATTCTTGCTAATGTTTATGTCTCAAGAAGGTTGTTCTCTTTTGCAACTGGGATTGTCCATCTGATTATTTGTGAAAAAGGTCCCAGGTGCTTTGGCCAAACGGGGGTATTTCAGATTGGGTCCCACAAAAGCTCCTGGCAGAACATGGAGCTGTGATGGGAAGGAACAGCTTCACTCATGTGGAAGGGAAGCAGGTTTCTCTGGAGGGGCTCTGCTCGTCTCACGCTTCACCCAGACCTGCTTCTGGGGATTCTCTGCTTTGTGGTTCTCTTTTCCATTTCACAGAATTCTTCTTGTGACAGATTCCTCTGTTTCGCAAATATTCAAAGTATTTTGAAAATACATATATGTACCTAATGGAGGAATACAAAACATAATTAAAAGGGCAATAAAATATTTTGACAGAAAAATGTGAAAAGTGTTATTAAAGGGTAAAGTCCTGTTTATTTTGTTCTTGTCTACTAGTAAAGGAACTAACTTTTCCCAAGACAAGAGGTAATTAAAAAATAAAAATGTTGAGTAGAGATCTTCCTAAGGGAAAGAAAAATATCTCTTTCAAAAATCTGAATATCTTTGTTTCAGTGAGCACTCTTGAGAAAAAATATATAAAATAAGCACATATCCATGATTTATTAAAGGAAAATCTGCTACATATTAAATTATGATGATCAACATGCTCGCTTTCATCAAACCCTATGTCTTCAGAACTTTAATTCAATTTGAGTATTTTTTTTCTTAAAGAAAAATTAAACACACAGGACCACAATCCATAGAGATACACCTCTGGACTTGTCTTGTGTATCTGCTGCTTCTTCGCGTTATTATAGCAGCGGCCACACACCCGTATCTGCAGTGACCCACAGCTCCTTAATCACTGACGTGATGGAACTTCACAGATTGCACAAATTGTGACTGAGTGTGGCAAAGGCGTATAGTTTGAAGCTCCCCATCCATGGATCAGGGACAGGACAAGGAGAGAAACACCTTCAAAAATCTACATCATACCTAGGCAGAAAATACGACTGGGCTCTGTTAATTGTGTGTTCTTGGTACAATTGCTTATCATGTTCCCTTTAGAGTTGCCCTTATTCATATTGAAGTTACTCCAGAGTTCTCACCTTTAGGCTAGTATTAGAAGCCTTGGGAGTTCATGCAACTTGTTTTAATAATGGTCTATGTAATCCACACACTTGAAAATAGAGTCATTACAAATCTTATTGAAAAATAATGTATAATAATTTATACTCTCCTAATTTTACCTTCAAATGGTTTTATTTCACAAAATTCCAACTTGCAAGAGTCCTCAGAATTAGTTTGCCAAAATGAAGGCCTATATAAATGGTTAACTTCTAGAGGCTGATTCTTTAAGATTCCGTAGCTGTTGGCTCTGTGATGCAATGAAGTCAGAAAACACAGATCAAAATCCAGGCTTGGTAACCTTTTAGTCCTACTGCTGGTATGACCATCTAAGTTTGGGTTCTCTCGAGAGCAGCGCCTGAGCCAAGCATCTGAGTTCCAGCAATTTCTTAGGAAGTGCTCTGAGGAGCTGGGAAAGCAGGCCAGAGAAGGGGAGAAGCTGGGCCGGGGTGGGATTTCAGAGGAAGCCCCAGACTCTGCAGGATTCTGTAGGGGCTCTGGAGAGTGCGTCCAGACTCGAGGTGAAGTGCTGGGCATTTGTACTTGCACCCCAGTCATTGGCCTGAGCTGGTGGTGGTAGTTGTGGTAGACGGGATTTCTGGCTCTCATTACCAGTTGAGCAATGAACCAGGTGGCCAAGACCAGACCCTGAAGGAGGCCTATGTGAGCCCTTAGCAGGCAGGTCACAGAAGTTGGGAGGACGCAAAGAGTTGGTGAAGGACAGATTCTGTGTTACAAGGGCGGGGGGCGGGGCTGGCGGGAAGTGGGGGGTGCACAACTCTGCCTGCTACCCTGACCTTGGGAAAATGACTCCCACTTCCAGAAGCCCGGGTTCCTTACCTGTAAGAACAAAGGTGTTGAGGGGGAGGGGTTTCATAAAAAGACAATGCTGGTGGGAGGATTAAATGGTGTAGTACTATAGAAATAGAAACTTAAATGACATAGTACTATAGACATAGAAAGCGCCTGGCACAGCACCTCAAATTCACGACTCAATTAGCAATCATTACTTTCTCTGCACACTTCCTAAACTGTTTTTCCATATCATTCACATCTTAGGAATGTTCAGCGTTCCTTGTTTCCCACAGAAAGCACTTTATTTTGGCATTTGAGGTTATTTACCAAAGGGAATCAAGCTACCCCATCAATCAAAACTGTTTAATCTGAAGTTCTTGGAACCAGTGAACTCCACGAACCCTCTGAAATTGCGTGGAAATGCAGAATGCACTTTGTTCTAGAAAAAGAACTTGTTCTGTCCCGTGCAAAGGCAGGGTGGTGTTGAGCCCAAATTCTAGGTCACCCATTTCTTGCTGAGTGACCTTTAAACCATTTGCACTTCAGTTCTATCATCTGGTAAAGGGACCTGTTGACCATGTGACCTCATGGGGTTGGGAAGATTAAATTAGTAAAGAGCACTTATATGAGAAACGGTATGTGGCATATTGAAACTACATGTGTGTTACTATTTATATCACTGCCAGCATTGCTGTTATTGTTACTGTTATCATCAACACATCATATATATGACATATCATTAAATGGTCTGTGAGCAAAAAATATTTGGGAACCATGACCCCTGGGGTACTTGCTGTTTTAACCTTGCTGTTCTCTAAAAACCCTAATGTATTCCCGCGTTTGTGCCTTTGCGCATGCACACACTTCCCCAGAAGTTTCCGCTCCTTGAATTGCACCAATTCAAGGATCAACTTCTCCCTCAACCTGCTTAGTCTGAGCCCCGGAGATCTGGCTCTCCCTGAACTGAATTCCCATCTCACTGACTGTTTACTCAGTCAGTCAACTTCTTAGGCTACCAGCAAAGTTCCCAATGTTTATGTCTCATCCCTCATCAAACATTGTAAGCACGTAGGTGGCGAGGGCTTCCCTTCTATGACCCGATGTTCTACTCGTCAACGGTCTCACAGAACGAGCAAATCCTGAGCATGCACTTACACTCTAAGCAGAGACACTTAAATACTATGCATTCAATGCATCATTTTAACGTAGCTCATCCCTGGTGCCAAAGCAAATGTCTAACAGTGAGTGAGTCACGTAGGAAGGGACCCTGACATTATGGGCGCTTCACAGAATGCCTGGTGCTTGCTAGGCGCTCAATGAATACTACTGAGTGGATAAAATCATCAGTAGTAAAGTTTTACTTAAATTATTGTATTTGAAATGGGTACCAACGTTGATGAATTTTATGGCGTCTTTACTTATTAAAATTTATGAAATACCGTAGGGAAGATATTATTTCCATCACCGTCATGGAGAAGTTAAAGTGTGAAAACAGAACTGGAAGTAAGAGAATAGCCTTTTCCACACACTACCATTCTTGAAGTAGCAAAGTGTCCCTAACTACAGTAAGCTGTTGCGTGACACTAAGATAACTATTGCTGTGGGGCTGGTTAATGATACCTCGTTAGTGGGGGAAGATAATGAGATGATAAGGGCAAGATTCATTGACCTTTTGAAGGCTTTTGATTTACTAAATGACACTGTTGGATAAGCTAATTAAATTTGGCTTTTCTCCTGCAGTGATAGCTGGGTTCTGATCTCATTTGATTAGTAAGAAAAATCAGAGGCTGTTTTAAGGCTATCAGCCTGATTTATTACTATTCCTATCTGATGGTGCCTTGGGGCTCAATAACTGATTGACTTTATTTTATTTATTTTAAAATTATCTTTCTGATGCTAGGGATAAGCCAGGAATTCACTTATAGAGCAATGATAATACCACTTCAAATAATGTTTCCCTTAGTGTCCCAGAACTTAATATGCTTTTCCTTCTGAGTCACTGCATTTGCCAACAAGCAAGATTCTAAAAGATAAGCTTACTGATGGTGAAAACGTTGCACAGTGACAAACTCCCCTGATACAGACAAAGGCAAGCAAATCTGAATCTAAGAAAAGCAGAAAGGCAAACAGTTTGGTCTAACTTAGTTAGTCAGCAAGTCTGTCTAATTGTCAGTTTCCAGGTAATTTGCTGCATGTACATGAAACTCTATTTTGATGATAGAAGTTTGGTATTTTTCTCAATACATCCTGGTTTGGTCTGCTAAACCAAGTCCTATGTTGAACTACAGACTACTCAGTAAGGGGAATAAATAACTACATTTATTTTTTAGACTGAAGCATGTATTTAAAATGTTTCATAGCTACAAAAAGCTTGTAATTTTATTCTGCAATGAATTTGAATTCTGTTCTTCATCAACTGTAGTTAAATGTAGATAATGTAAAGCAATCCTCTTTTTAACTAAAATGAGTTTATTTTTGAGAACTTGAGAGTTGAGATTTATTTCCCTTTGACTTTCAAAGACACATCTGTAAATAGTCATTAAAAAATTTGAGCCGAGGACCAGCCCTGGTGGCCTAGTGGTTAAGTTTGGCATGTTCCACTTCAGCAGCCCAGGTTCAGTTCCCTGGCACAGACCTACACCACTGTCTGTCAGTGGCCGTGCTGTGGTGGCGGCTCACATACACAAAGAGAAAGCTTAGCAGGGGATGTTAACTCAGGGTGAATCTTCTTCAGCAAAAAAAGAAAAATAAATTGACCTTAACTATAAGAATGAAATAAATCAGAATTCTTAGCTAGAATTTATAGGAGAATGATAAATTGGGCTTCTGACCTCTCTATTGTATAATAGAGAACAGCACAGAGTTAAAAGCCAATTAACAACATACGTGGGGAAATTTGTGAGGTTATATATATTCTGATTATCTTAATTGTGGTGATAGTTTCACGAGTGTATATGTAAGCTGAAGAGTATCAATCTGTACACTTTACATATGCACAGTTTATTCTACATCAATTATATTTCAATAAAGTTGTTAGAAAACAGGGTCAGTCTTACCCGAGAGATAACAGCTGAGCTGCTCTGCTGGGAGCTGGGGAGGGAGAGACCTCCAAGCCCCGCCCTGGGGCCTGAAATGGCTTCTGAATAAAGTCCCATCCGCAGAGAAATACAATTTTTACATATGAAAATATTCTATAGAAATTGCCCATAGGTTAAACTTTTTAAAAATTGCATGCTGAAAAAAATAGGTATGGGATAAATAGCGCTACTGATAAACAGTACACTCCTCTGAGCATGATGAAGACTTCACCTTTCTGTTACTATTTTTTCTAAACAGTTTTTAAAAAGAGCCCATTCTTTTCACATGTAGTTTTCTTTGCTGTGAAATGGATAAGGGCATGTCACACCCTGGTATACAAATTCATGTTGACAGGGGCATTGCCTGCCAACGGATGGCGACTTCTGGCAAGATAATTAACTCCGAAACGGAATGCCCTGCGTGTCTTTTTCTTTCTCCTCCATCCCACTCCCACCCACCACTAGTAATTTGTAGATAATTGTGTTAGTAGCAAAACAAACCTTCAAATTATGTAGTTTTTCTTATGGAAAAAAATGAATTAAATTCATTTCATGGTTGTAAATGTTAATGAGAAGCCGAGAGATATGTTAAATGAAAGTTCAAGTGGTAAGTTAATATTATTTAGGCCCAGTAGGCTTAAGGCCTTCAAAAGAAATGATTCTTGATAGGAAAGGGAAGTTTTAAAATAATAACTAAGTTGAATTTTTAAAAACTTTAGTTTTTAAGAGTTTTCCGGTCTTACACTTCAGGATTTAAAGTTGATATGACCCCTGATCTGCAGGATCAACGAAATGCTTCTCCTTGAGGCTGCTTCTCTCATTGATCTGTACCTCTTATAATCAATTCACTGAGCTGAGCAAGGTAAAAATACCCCCCAGAATTTGCTGAGCACAGCAGAATAAACGTGAGGATCCTTTCAGAGGTCATGCAGACTCAGAATCCTCCTCAACACAGTGTGGCAGGGAGCGCTGATAATCATTTGTATGGTTACAAGGGAATTGAAACAAATTTATTATCATCAGTCCAAACGGCACAGTAAATGTAGAAAGACCAGCTCTGAAGTCATACAGTACATTCATAGATACAAAATATAATTGTACCAAAATGCTTCTTTGTTCTACATCCTCCCGTCACACCCCTTTCTTAGCCCACACATTTAGAAAGGCTCTACTTTACCCATGTCTAGAAAGCTGAGCTTGGAGGAGGGAGGACTCACTCTGTGGGAATATTCTCCTTTTTCTGAGTAGGAAACTAGATTATTTAGCCTATACTTCCATCCTACGTGTCTGATTCCAGGAGACCAGATTGCGCTGGGGTGCGATTCCTCACTGCTGTTCGCGGGACGGTGGAGTCGTCCTCATTAATAACGCAAAGGGGACGTTCACCTGTGAATCTTAAATACCGTTGTAGTTGTGGAATAATTTATATCTCTTCATAACACTCCTGTAAAAGAGTAAGGAGTGGTCAACACTATTACTCCCATTTTACGTGCCAGGGAGCAGAGCCAGAAGGAAGTTAAATGACTCGGTGAGGTGCAGACTAGTTTAGGCAGAAGGAGGGCAATGCATCGCCTTTTATTGTTGCAGATTCGTTTATTTCTCCTGGGAAGTCTAATCTCCTTATACCCTCCCATCCACCACTCTCTTGTTTCTTATTACATAAGAAAACCAATGCTTCTCCCATAAACGTTTGTCTTCCCTCCTATAACGTTGTAACTCGGACTTAGAGGAATGAAACCTAGACACTTCCTTCTTTTCTTGAGGCAACCCATTTATCGACTGCTATGTTTCCAGCAGCACTAAGGACCACAGCGGGGCTTGGACGATCTTCTGAATACAGGCATAAGTATTCAGTGTATTCTGAGGGAAGCCACCAAATCGGGGAGGGCAGCCATTTGCTTTGTGTTCATTTATTTTGCATCACTAGAGGGTAAGGGGATGCTTTCTAAAATGCTTGTCTGATTTCCCTGTAATAAAACCTGTGTTTCTGAGCAAGATTTTACACTTTCACCCTTTATGTATGTGTCCTCCGTGATCACTTCACATCCACATAGCAGAAAACAAGTTCAGTAACTGCCAATTGAATTGGCAAGCATGGATCCCAGGCTGCACCGGCGTGTCTCGTCATGTCCAGTTGCTCCTCAGTTCTCGGCCGCTCCGGAATCATGTTATTCCCAAGATGGGCACTGTGCACGCCTCTCACTTTCCCATGACTGGGTTACATCCCATCCTCCACTCTGCTGCTTTCAACTACCTAGACCGTGAGGAGGGGATGGGGGACACACCTGCAGCCACTTTGCCACGTGACAAGGAGGCTCCTTTGTGTGTGGGAGTGTTTGTGTGGAAACTCTATTCAGGAGGCCACTGGTGGCCCTCAGCTGGCAAAGAGCGAGGCGTCCCCCTGGGGTCTTCACCGTCCGCAGGCCCACTGAGTTCCGGCAGGGGAACACAGGCATAGAATTTCTCAGCAGGCTGAGGATGAAATTGCTTATTGAAACTGGAAATGAAAATAATGAAACCACAAGATCACAGAAATCCAAGGATTTTAGAGTTGAAAGGAACCGTAGAGAACATCTAACTTAATTCCTTCTTCTAGGATAAAATGTGGGTCTGAGTCCCAGTGAGGTTAAAAGATTTTAAAGAGGATAAATTTGTGTTTCTCTTTGCTTTCTTCCTTGAGGGCTTTCAATATTTTTTGTTTGTTTTTGTCTATATGATGTCTTCTTTGAGAATCAACTCTTAATTATACTTGACATCGGGGTGGGAAAGGCAGATAAAAGGAAGATTATTTACATCTTTATTTTTGGACTTCACACATGAATGCGTGATGTTCAGCAAATTCACAGTGTAAAAGATGGAGCTATATCCCTAAAACCATCCTAATGTCAGAATGTAAACTTATCAGAAGGGGTCCAAATTCCTTATTTTGACTGCTTTTCGTATGTAAGTCCAGTCTTCTTTCTTCCTACTCCCTTGCACCAGAACTTGGACTATGTCAAATTAAGCCACGAGGGATCAGAGTTGACTGTCTTGTTAAACCCTCTGAAATGACTACCTATTTCTGCTCATTTAAAATTTACACATATATATTATCACCAATGCAGCACACGTGTACAAACACAGGAGGTGAAAATAAAAATAGAAATTTCAAAAATCTTGGAACTTTCCTTGCTTCTGCTCCTGATTCAGCACCTATTTCTAGAATATTTGCTCTGCTTTTGGAGACATACACCTTTCGGGGAATCTGATAAAGATATGGTTCCTCAACCAGAAAAACAACATATCCACACACACAGAATTCTGTTTACGATTTCTGGGGAATATAGACAGCTCAGGTCAAGAACTGCTGTTATTTGGTCTATTTTTAGAGTGATTTAATAGTCAAGCTGAACTAATGGTGGGTTAACTGAGATTAAGAATAAAAAGAGACACGGGAGCATTTTTGGCAGAACTCAGGACTGAGCCCAGTGAAAAAGCCATTAGCCAGGCCAAAGATATTTGGAGTAACTGAGAGCTCTTACACATTGGCATAATGAAGACTCATCAATGAAATATTCTGAAGACACTTAGTGGTAATTACCTTAATGGTAAATACACAGAAAAATATAAATAAAATGCAATGTTGTTGAGGAAATGTTTAAATAAATTTTATTATTTCCATAGAACCGAAAGTATTCAGTGCAGATGTGGTTAAAATAAAAAGAGTTTTCTGAAACAACTTTTCATCAAAGGTGAGCCAGAGGTCAAAATAATATAATCCATGTAGAATGTATATATTTCAAGAAAAGCAGAATTATGTGATGAAGTTGCAATGCACACAGAGTTAAAGAAAATAAATGTAGCACAGTGGACTTTGAAAATTCCTAAGTTTACTCTTTGATGAAATTCCAGAAACAGTTTAGAGGTAGGATCTTGAAGAGGAGAATCCACGGTTAGATGGATTTTAGGAACTGTAGAAATTCCATTTAGGAATTGTAGAAAAGGAAGAAGAGGCACATTTCATTGAAAGACACACATGCTTTGATAATTTGGCAACCCAAGGACAAACTGCAAGTTATCAATTTAAAGAGTCATAATTTAATGCAATTGTGTATTGAATAATTACTAATTTTTTTTGGCATGGGGATAGACAAGATAGATAGGGAAGGCAGTGACCCCAGTTAAATATAAATCATAATTTCTACAATCAAGAAGGTTATTGAGACGAAGTGATATATAGAAAACTGTTAAATAACTCGGCAGCATTTGAGTATTGGCATAGGAGTGATTTTAAAAATAGAACAAGAAAGGAGATTGAAGAAAGAGATCAATGAAGACGTATTTGGAGGAAACTGTGCTGGAGGAGCTGGGAATTAAGTTAGCTTTGGGGTGTGGAGAGGATTCGGAGAGGAATTGGGAAGAAGGGTCTATTGTTTTTAGTTCTACCTCATGTTGTATTAAAATAGTTTCTTGAACTTTAAATTGTAGGCTGGAGGAGATAGCCTAGTCAGTTACCAGTTACTGAGCATCACCAAGGAGTTGAGGACATCACAGGTGACCTTCCTGGGTGACCAGCCTTCCCACCTCCACGCAAGTCTGCGTGTGGTGGTGCACTGCCAAATGAGGGCCTGGCTGACATTTTCTAGCAGGTGTGACCAATTAATGCAGTGAAACTATTAGCCAACAGCACTCTGTGGTGTCATGTAGACAAAACAACAGAATGGAATGACCAAATCTGACATTTTCAACAAACTATTATTTTGAAGACGTAATTACGGATCTCACTTCTTGCAGGCTTTGAGGATGTCTACCTTAAAGAGAGTACTGGGGGGAGAGGCTCTGAGGGCAGGAAGGGAGATATATTTTCCTTCAGGGGAAAGGATTGCCTTCTGCACTGGAAATTCTTACATGGTAATTTCCAGGGAAGGAGAAGTGAGGACAGGGAAGACTTATTATTTATTTCCGGGAGGGGGGATTTACAAGTGAGTGGTTTCTAAGATGCTTCTCAGAGTACGCTCCGAACTTACTGAAACAATGCCAAATGAATAAATGCTGTTGGGTAGTGAGATGATTTATCTGAACGCCTTCAAGTGCGAAAATGGGTTTTTTTAAAATATGATTTGGGCTTGCAAAAACTGTGTTCCATTGATTTGGATTCTCCAGTGACGCAAGGTTCCTGCCACCATGGATGGCAGGGCAGAGTTTTATGTTTCCTTGCTTTTGCTTTTACTTTTTAAAAACCTATTTTACCTTCTGGTAAACATAGAAAATCCTTCTTTTCTGTCATTTGAAGTTTATATGTTTATAAATGCAACTGAAGAAACCAATTATTATATTGAGTATGCCTTTCCAGCTACGACCCCTGGGGATTCAGAAATGCCCCATTGGTCAACTGGACCCTCCATACACCTATTTGGCAGTCCCTGAGGAAAACTGGAGAGAATTGAATGGCTACAGCCTTGGGAATTTATTTTTCTTCTCTATTTTTTGTGCCCCCTCTCTTAGCAACACACTTTCAGAAGGGTCTTCTTAAGTTCAAAAACATCACTTTGATACAGGGATAAGCAAATAACAAGAAGGAAATACAAATGGATATTTATATACTCAAAGAATAAGTAACCAACTGAAACCATTTCCATTTTTGCTTTTTTCCCCTCAAGAATTGGCTCAAGTGGTCTTTGTACGGGGGGCTAAGCTCTGTCAATAATGTGGACTTAGACAAATGCATTTAAGTATCAAGGGCCAGATTCTGTCCAGAACCTACTTCTGTTATGGGAGGCTCCTCAGCAAAGTGTAGTGAGGGTTGATGGGACTCCCTGGGCCCAAGGGCCATGGGTTATAGTTAGAGTGAAGGAAAGGTGTAGAGAGGAGATTTTGAGAAACTATATGTCATCAGATTGACTTACTACCCAGAACATGTGAACCAATGCACACCAGGGTCCTAGGGTGAGAAAGGCTTTTTAGAGTGTGAGAGAAGAGAGAAGATGTATCTATATGGGATCTCTGAGAGACTCTACAACATAGAGAAGCTCTGCACCCTGTGGACACACTGAGGCAGAACTGCAAGACGGCACCTCTGCTCCCATGATCCCCGCCACTCATGAGGGGCAGCTGCACATGGGAATGCAGAGCAGGGCGGAAGGCTGAGCTCCCCAGCCTACTTCTGGGGTGCAGCGACAGGAAAGGAAGCAGCCACTAGAGACCCAGATGATTTTCATGGGGAGGAGAAACCCCACCATGTTGGCCAGTGGGCACCTCATGTGACACTACAGTGAACCCCAAACCTCTGCGCAATTCAGGAGGGTCTTGAGGGGTTTGAGACAGTCTCTCAATTCTCCAGTCAGGACTGAGCCAGAGATTGTTATTGTCACCCCAGGAAAATGTGGGACCCTCATATTCTCAGTCCAGGCCAGGACTCTTTGGGGAAAAAAATGTTTCTCATGTCTCTAATTTCCACTGAATAATAAACCATTTCAGTTAGTTCAGTTCTGCCAGGCGCAAGACTCCTCAGGGTTTGAATTCTCTAGCATCTGGCTTTGGTGAGATTATTTAAGTTTCCTGAACCTCAGGTTTTTCATCCACAGAGCATGGATAAAGTAACCACCTCATCAGATTGTCTGCGGATTCATCGAGCTGTGTGTCAAGTGCTTCCAAAATGAGGTTGGTGGAGCCGGTGGCTCCTCTTCAACGTGTTGCATTGGCTGTCCCATTGGACCCCTTGGCTTGACCAGCATCTCTGTGCGGCTGACTACCATGTTGACATCTCCTAGTCCACCCTCAATCCTAAATTCTAGGCTCGTATGCCCAGCTGTCTTCATGGCCATCCAAGAGGTGGCAGCACAAGAGAAGGTTCAGGATTGCTTAGGCTCCTCCCCCTCCAATGCTGTGCACTATTGCAAAAGTTACTCTCTGTGCCTCAGCTTCCTATGCGTTAGTTGGGATAACAATATCTCTCTCTGGTGTGTTAAGAAGATTAAATGAGTTAATATTAACATATATAAAATGCTTAAAATATGCTTGATTCATAGTAAATACTCCATCTAAAGATCTTATTATCTCCATTAAATTTCTAATAGTCATCTTCTAATAGTCAATATGCTGATCTTTCTGCTGGGAGGGCCCTTTCCATGGTTTTTCCATGGTTGACTCCATCTTGCCATCCAGAACTCTCCCAATACCACCTCCTCAAGGAGGCCTTCCATGCTCTGTCTAATGTTGCCCAGCGATTGGCTGTGTCTTCATCCTGTTTATTCTCTTTCTCACACCTACCCACTCTGAAATCATTTATGTTTTGCTTTTTTATCGTCTTCTTGCCACCACAATGAAAACCCCATGAGGGCAGGGATCTTGTCTGTCCTGTGTATAGCTCTACCACCTAACCCTGCACAGTGCCTGGTCTTAGCAAGCACTCTGCAGTGTTTATGCATAGATGATTGCCTAGTGCGCAATTGTTCCTGCAAGTGAGACCTAATCAACACATTCACTGGGTCCAGGTCCCATCTTAAAAGAGGGCCTCAGATTTAGACCCTAAGTGAGAAAATCCACACATTAGTTGTGTGTTAAAATATTGTTAATGAGTTAAAAGGAAGCTTTGAAATATGACAATGTGTATAACCTGACTTGGGCGTTTTTTCATCTTTTCATGTAAGTGGCCCTGGCCTTGCTTCATCTCTGAGAGGTGCTGCCCGTTGCCTCGGTTATCTTCTTGAGGACTTTTGAAACTTCATCCTCCCCTAACCACCGCAAACCTGAGCTCTGCTTTCTATTTTTGAGGAGGTAGACATGTATCTGTTATTACTGGCTATTCCTGAACTATACGTCCATATAAGTGTAGAACCCAGATATCACACATTTAGGTACAAATAATGAGGTTTGGTTCAACACATACATTTAAAATTTTTTTTAAATATATATAACATATAAATTATATGTGTTACATACAATGTGTATTATATTTTTTATTATTTTAGTTATCCAGTCATTTATCAAGTACTTCTGAAGTGTTTGCTCTGTGATAGACATCATGCTAATTGTTAGAGATGGGAAAGGCAAATGAAAAATGATCTTCAGGAGTTTAAAACTCAGGGCGAGAGATATGTGTGAGAAACACATTACAAGATAGCGTGGTCATCACAAATAGATAAATATATACAATTACAGAGAAACACAGAGGGTAACCACATTTCTGCCTGCAGAGTCAGAGAAGGCTCCATTAGGGAGTTATAATTTGAACTGAGCCTCGGTGGGAGTTTTCCCAGCAAAGAAGGGTGTGAGAAGGGTATGACTGGCAACGAAGCGCATATGGCTTGTACAAGTTGTAGAAGAAACTGACAAGTCTGAGGAATGTGGCAAAGACATAGCACACGATGACAAGTGGAAACAGATGCCAGAAGAAGGGTAGATCGGAGCTAAGTTAAAGGTCCTTCTTGCATAGAGTTTACATGTTATATTCTGGAAAGCCAACAGACTATTACAAGCGTGGGAGTTACTTGATCAATTACTTTTATGAAAGATTATTTTGACAGTGATGTGATAAAAGAATTGAATTATTCATGTTTGGAAGTCAAGACTAAACTATTGTTAGCAAATCTTGATGGAAACTGTTTAAATAGTTTGGGGGCAAAAATATCAGGATCATCCAGTGTTGGAGTAAGTGGAATAGAGTGCCAAAAATTAAGAACCCAGAGGAGAATGCATACAAGTTGTTATTTAGAAGTTGGAGATTGCAAAGTTTTTAGCTTGGAAAGCTGGATGAAAATGAGAGTGTTAATTAAGATCCAGGATATAGACAATAGATCGTGACGTAAGGGGCACACAGCAGCGCTACATGCTGCATTCGGTTAGATTCGAGATCTAGAAAGCAGAAAGGAGTAGGGCAAGTGGTTTGTTATTCATGTAGATGGTGTTTGGAATCTGCGTGTGGATAGCATGTTCCAGAAAGAGGAGACAAAGGTCAGTATATATAGAATGGGGCTATGGTGGACGGTGGAGGGGGAGCCAGGTCCAAAATGTGTCCTAAGTCCAAGTTTTGAAGAAGTGAAAACTATAAGGGGGAATAAAGAAATATACAGATACAATGAAGGCACTTAACCAGCAGCAGAGACGGTATGAAGTGAGCGTGTCTAGAAAAGAGCATGCAGAGAATAATAGAATCGTAGTCATGGTGGAGAAGTATAATGAAAACCCGGGAACAGTTACAAACTTCTGATTTCAATTTTGGGGGTCATTGAGAATGGTTTCTTTATGTTCCTGTGCTTTCCGTTCTCTAATAATTTGGTTTTCTCCAGGCTCCTTGTCCTGTGTATCTTTATAACACTCTCACCGGCTCCCTAGTACTTAAGAAATTGAATGGGTCATTGTTCTTTTCAGTTAAGAGATGCTAGCCTTTAAACTGCTTGTGAGAAAACAAATTGCTAAAAAGGTCTTTGTGCGAATATTTAGCAATACAAGTTATTATGATTATAACTGTATGTACATATGGATCCAGAAATTCAAAAGAAGTAAGCAGAGATGTGCAAAAGATTTGCAGACAGGAATAGAGACTTGTCAGAGTGTGGTTTTCATTAGCAAAAATCTGAAAACCACCTAACTGTATAATAATAAGGTTAACTATTTAACGTGCATATACAATGTGTGAAGGAAGGCTATGTAATAGAAAGACATAGAAAAACACGATATTAGGCAAAAGAAAAAGGTTTAAAACTGTATGTATTGTATGATTCAATTAAAAACGCTTATCTACCCCTGGAGGCAGGATGATGTGCACCAAAATGTAAAACACATGGGCTGTCCTGTGAGGCTGGGAACTTCCCTTATTTATATATTCTAATGAGTATGCATCAAGTTTTCAATGAGAGAATAATGGAGTAAAATCATAAAATGAAATGAATAAAGGAAGAAGTAGAGATAATTGATGGAATGGCTTACAGGGTAGAGGAGGGGAGAGGATTGAGGTCACCTGATTGAAAATTATATTTTAGGTGTAGGGAAGAAATGCTTCCATTGTATCCTGCATTTAAACCCATCACAGGTCTTACATCTCTGCATTGCAGCTTTCTTTCAGTTTGTCTGTCCTTTCCAAAGAGGCGTAAGTTCCCTTGGGGCAGAGGTACTCTGTATTTATTGTGCCTAAGACAATGCTTAGCATACAGCAGAGGATCAACATATATTTGTTGGAAAAGTGAATAAACAGACATTACTCTAGGAGAAGAGAAATGGTACTTTCTTCCCTGATCAGGGGCAAAGAGATAAGGATTCATTCTGAGACAGATTTATTCAAACAGAAGGATGGAAACTGAGAGTGGACTCCACGTGGGACTCTCCCTTCCTGTGAGTGGGAAGAAAGGTCACATGCTGAGGATGAGAGGCCCTGGTGGGACAGAGAGTGCAATGATGGTGATAAAGGTGGGAGACAGTCACTGTGTGTTGGAGTCCAGGATGTTGGTGATTTCAAGGGATGGGAAGGGTACCTCCTGACCTGTGCACCACTCAGGAAGGTGGATCTGTGTGAAAGAGCATGGTGTAATTTCAGCTTTGCTCTGATGAGAATACACCTGCATAGCTTATATATTCTAGGGAAGCCCGTGCTATGATCACACAGTCCGTCTTGAGATGGAAAAGTCCTTGAACAAAGTGTGTTTCCTGGAAAGTACCTATCAGGAATGTATCTTGGTCAAGTAATGGTCTCCTGTCACTCATTTTCATTCCTCCTTACTCACTTTGTAAACGTCCCCTTTCGCCAAGTCACATTCTTCCCCCACCTAGCATTGGTATTCACTTTTGTGTCTGCTCAGCTACTTGGGATTTGAAGCCCTTGGGTGTGTACATCCTCCTTTTTCAAAATATAATCACATTAACTGTAACAATTGGTTTGTTTGTGAATGTGGCTGTTTTAGTTTTCTAGGTATGCTGTAATAAAGCATCACAAACTGAGTGCCTTAAAACAACAGATATTTATGTCTCACAGTTCTGGAGGCCAAAGGTATGAAATCACGGTGTCAGCAGGGCCGTGATCCCTTGAGACTCTGGGTAGATTCCTTCCTGCCTCTTCCTAGTTTCTGGGGCTTTGCTGGCAATCTTTGAGTATTTCTTGGTCTGTAGAAGCATCGCCCCAATCTCTGCCTTCATCTTCACATGGTGTTCTCCATCTGTGCATGTCTGTCTCTTTCTAAATTTCCCCTTTCTATAAGGGCACCTGTCACCATGACCTCATTTTAACTTGATTGCCTCCATAAAAACCCTATCCCCAAATAAGGTCACATTCTGAGGTACTGGGGGTTAGGACTCCAACATGTCTTTTCGGGGAGATACAGTTCAACCCATAACACTGATATTCAAGATCCATGGCATGGCTCAAGTATTTTTTAGTTACTCCAGTCTTGCACGAACAGGCTGTAAGAATCTAGCAGAACCTCTACCCTCTAACCTTAGGGATGACATCCCAGGCAGTAAACCCCGAATTGTCCCCTGTCCTGTCACTTGTCAGAAGGTTCATGGTCACCTGATTACATTTGGTCATGTGAAGCCTACCACCACAACACTGCTGTGTTTTCCCAAGATGAATCTTTAGTGCAAGATTTTTCAGATCACCAAGAGGAAAGAGGTGGGACCTCACGCCTCACATAACAGGTTGTTGTCTGTTTTGTTTTCCATTCAATGTCTACACGCGTGTCTGACTTTTGCTGAGGTTAATTACCCTCGTAACAAAGGTGACCGTTAGACCTGATTTGCCCGCACAGTCTTGGTTTATGTCTGTTGTCCAAGTGTGATTACTGATAGTACTCCATTTCTAGTCCCCAAGGGATGTGGTTTGGTAGCAAAGTTGGGGAGACGTCTCTAACACCTATATACCTCTAAACCATTGGCAGAGTATGATATTTGTGCGTTATCCAGGTGTCTTAGGAGAGGTTATAACAGGGTACCACAAGGCTGCTGGTGGATGGAACCCCAAAAGCAGGCATACTGGAGCTGCAGGAGAACAATTCTGCACCCTTATTAGCTATGCAGAGAGGAGTTGCGAGCCTTGAAGGAAGATTCATACGTAAGCAATGGATAGCTGGATTTACAATGCTGCCTTAAAGCCTGGAGGTCCTTTCTCCAAGTTTCAGAGTTTATCAGCGCCAATCTCCACCTGCAGGCTCCTCATGATGACAGGTATTGGGCAGATAATGATATCTTCTTCAAGTCTCAAGGCTTCAAACCAGATTCAACGTAATATAGAAAAATTTTGATGGTTCTGGTTCCCATATTTGATGATGTCATTTATGGCCATTACAATAGTCTTGAGAGAAAATATTTTGAATCATCCTAAGTAGATGAGGTACACTGATGTTGAATCAAAATGGGAAGACTCAGTTATCTTTGGCTTCCTTTCAGATTGTGCAACACAAATATCGGTTTAACCCAATGTAGGCTCACGGACTTATGAGAAAAAGAAGGTGAAGATGCTTTCACTCATCCTACCCCTCAAGATATATTTTGACTAAGTTTATACTAACTTAATTATAATAAATATTTACATAGTCTTTAACACTCCACGGAGTGTAGAACTATTCCATTTCTTTTTGTGCAACAGAAACTTCAATGTCATTTAGTTTACTGATTGACATGTAGCAGACGTCAAATATTTTGCAGATTGAATTTAAGCCTGAGCTTCTGCTGATTAACATTTGGGTTGAATGCTTGTATCCATTAGCCCATTAACTAAACAACACTTAGTATGTACCGAACACTGGGCCGATATAGGTTATCCACTATTAGGCAGGTTACAGATTGTCTCATGTATTTCCTATGAACTGTCTCTTAGTTTTTATGTCTAACCTTCATGTGGATAACCTCTGAGATGTCCAAAGGCCTAGAGTCACAGCTACCCATTACTACATAACAAATTACCACAAACTTAGCATTTAAAACAACGCACATTTGTCTTCTAACAGTTTCCATGGGCCTGAAGAACAGACAAGGTTACCTGGGTGCGCATCTCAAGTTCTCATCAGGGTGAGACTCGAGGTGTCCGCTGAGCCTGTGATCCCGTCTGAGGCTCACAGTCCTCACCCAAGTTCACTGTTGTTTCAGACGTTGGTCCTCTGTGGTCGTAGGACTGTGGCCCTCAGCTCCTAGAAGCCGCCTGCTGTTCTCGGCCACGTGGCCTTCACTCCGTGGCAGTTTCCTTCCTCAAGGCCAGTAGGAGCGTGTTTGCTCATGCTCTGAGTCTCTGTGTCTTCTTCAGACTCTGACCTCTAGGTTTTCTTTTAAAGTGCTTACCTGATTAGGTCAGACATATTCAGCTTAATCTTCCTTTTGATTAAGTTAAAGTCAACAGATTAGGGGCCCTAACGACATCTGCAAATCTCTTCCTCTTACTATACAATGTGCCTTAATAGCAGGAGTGATATTTCATCACAGTTATAGGTCTTGCCCATGCTCAAAGGAATCAGATCACACAGCATGTGTACATGAGGAAGCAGGAATCTTGGAGTCATCTTGGAAGAGGGAAGACATCCCCAGTTCCATTTAAGAGAGGCAAGACTATTGTACTCATCTGTAAAACGTGCATTCTAATACCTTTACTCATGTGAGTGTTGTGAGGATTAAGTGACATAAAGCATGCACTTATCAAAGCACCTAGTAACATGGTCATGCTCGGCACGACTTATTAAAAAGAAAAACACTCAACCTACCAGGGGACTTACTATTGCTCCATATTCCTTCATATTCATTTTCCAAAACTTAATACTTTTCAAAGCCAAGATGGTGCCTGCCTTCCACTCTTCTTCCCAGGACTGCCCAGGCAGATGGATGCCTATATGAGGGATGAAGAGATACCATGGCATTCTTGAGTCCCAAATAGCATTCCACTAGGTATTGCTGTGGGTAAAATTCAAGAATTTAAGATTTGGGAGTAGAAGGGAGCACCCAGAAGTCATATTCCAAATATATAACAACCAGAAAGGCAAAAGAAATTTCCAATAAAAACAGAGGCCAGACTGATATCTGGAGCTGGACCTAAAGACTCCTGGTGGAGCCACACATTAACTTTTCAGTTAATGGATAGTGACGAGCTTCCACGATCTAAGGGCTTATGAGCAGTTCCTATTTATCAAAAGGTATGGAGATGTTTGGCTATCTTATCAAGTGATATGCAGCATGTAGATACTGGCTGTAGGTTGGCTCTGTTTGTAGTTTAAGAATATTTACCTCGCAAGAGAATTCAGAGGAGAGGTCATCTGTTAAACCACGGTCAGTGCATGATAGAGATCAAACTATCAGATCCTGGGCGGAAGGCTGTCTTATGCAAATGCATCCAGGACTTTGTGGTAGGAAAAGGTAAAAGATTCTTAGAGAATAAAAGCGTTTGTTCCTGAGTCCAGCCAGCTCTCATTCCCCGTGCCTTGTTCTTTTTCCAGGAATATGTCTAACATCTGTTACGTGCATCAGTTATATTGCCGCAGAGGCTTCATACCAATGTTGCGTACACAAAACCATGCAAAATTGGCTTTATTAATTAGAGTGCTTGCCCAATGGAACTATTTGCTTCTATTCATAATTCATCAACATCCTTGCTGAATAAATATTGGGATATTCACTCATTCCAAGCAATTATCTAAAAGAAGCTACATCCATCACAAGGGTTCATAAACTGGGAGACTGGAGTATAAAAGATTCTAATTAAGGAGGCCTACTTTTAATAGCAAGTGCCCCCACTCTCATTCATATGTGGTAAGTCCTTACCAGTACTGGAAATGAGATGCCAGTTGAGATGATACATTAGAACACAACAACAGGCCCTCTCTCTTGGAGCGCAGGTATTATAGGAGAATGTTCAAAAGCTTTCCTTACCCTTTGACAACGAACATTAGAAGTTCTGGGTGTCCACACTGAGGTGTCTTCATTCTCCTGTTCGCACCAGAACTGGGGCAGAACAAGCCCGGCGCCATAGCAGTAGTTCCTGTGGGACTCAGCCCTCTTGCCTGTAGTATAGATGGATTCAAGGATTCTGCGACCTGCTCACACCACTTGGACACCTGGCAGCCGTGCCAGCCTGCTTTCAGTATTCAGTGAAAGCCAGGCAAGGTTAGAAATCAGGACCCACACATGTTCCAGGATGTCAGAAATCGGAGAGTTCCCATAGGAGATTTCTGCCTTATTCCAGCGTCCAGAGCCGTGAAGGAAATCTTAGAACCATCATGTCCATCTTCCATCACTCTGGTTTTGAATGGCAAATCATTAGAACTTCCTCTAGGGCTTGTGTCGGCTCCTAAGTTAATAAATTATGCAAGGAAACAAGCAGTTTCTTGCTGCACTTATCCTCTCCTGTGATTACAGCAGCCTTCTCATGTGATGAAGGTGTATTTTCAGGTATTGTAACAAAATCCTCCTGTTGACTTGATGTAGAGAGTTGGCCAGCCATTCAAATGGGTTCTTTCTTTTGCCCAATCTCTTTTCTGGCTTTTAACCCTATGGAAAATAGCCTCCTTACTATTATCCTCAAAAATATTATTGATACTTGTACTGGGTTATGCACAAATATTTATACCCCAGTCAGTCCTGGGAACTGTTTTAAAAAACTTAGCTTCTCACATAAATGTTGTCACCTCTGGCTCCACCATTTATTCACTGATTCATACAATACACATAAGTCTCCATGCCCCAGAAGACACATTGTGTCTACCTGCTGCTTTACATTTTACCAAACATTAATTGTAATGGGTAAGATGATGAATCAAACCTTCCATTTTCTTAAAAATAGAATAAAATGTCAGTGCAGAACTTTATTTTTAAGATTTAACAGAATCATATAAAAGTAAAAGCAAGTTAGCTTCTGTTTCCTAGTCTGAATCCAAAGTCTTTTTGAGCCTTTTGGGGCCAATCTTTAAGAGACATGAGATGATTACTACTTTAGAAGTTTGTGAAAATAAATATTGATAATGATGATTTAAAAAGGCAGAACCATTCTAATGGAGTTATGTAAAGAGTTTTCAAAATAGAAGTTGACATGTAAGCACCAGGTGACTATCATTACTGGTCCATTATTGGCTCCACATTTGAAGGTCTCTTTCTTTTTGTTTCCCTATCTGAACAGTGAAATAATACTGTCTGCCTGCCACCTGGTTGTAACGATTAATGAAAGAACACTTGCTTGGCATTTGGAATTTTGTGCATAAGTTTCATTCTAAGCATTGAGCAATTTTATGCATTTTATTTGTTTAAAATAACATTGAATTGAAGCCATCATTTCTTGGAGTGTTTTCAACAGTCGTACCCTACAGTCTATTGTCAGTCACAATTAATATTAGTTAAGAAATTATTATTGAATCTTTTCTGATGCATTGTATTGTGTAGAACAGCAGTGTTGCACGTCTAAATGACAAAACAGCAATTCTCTGTTGTAAACAAGAAGTATTACACAATTACTCTTCATTCTGAGAGCAGCTCTCATATCCTCAGAAGGCTTTTTCTATTAAAAAAATAGCAAACCAAGCTTGTACAAAGGTCTCTGTCAGCTTTCAGAATTTCAAAAGGCGTCTTCCAAAGAAAGCAATATAATATTCATATTATGAATTTTTTTCAGAAATGTATATTTTTGAGAATATATGGTTTTTAGATTTGAAAGATGGCTTACTACTTTGTAATGAGTCAACGTAAAATATCAATTGTTTGCAGAGCATGATTCAAAGTAATGTAAGCAAATAAAATAATTATGATAACATCTTGAACTTATATAATACTTATCTGAAGAACACGTGTAGAGTCATATAATCTCATTTAGTTGTAAAATCTCTGAAAGCTAGTGGGATGTTGTATTCTGAAAGATGGTAATACAAAGAAATGCTAGTGATTCAAAAGTTGGCAATAAGTTGAAGGTAGATTCACTCTTCTTAACATCCAGAAAATGATTTTCCAGCAATAATTGTTCATAAAATATCAGTTTGGAAAAAAAGTGGCCGGTTTCTATGAAGATGCCTTGTTTCTTTCTCATCTTTCTTCTCTTCTTTCTCGGCCCTCCACGAACATTCATTGTAGTCCTTTATTTTTTCAACAAGTATTTATTGAGCACCTGCTGCATGTCATATATTGTACTAGGTGCTAGGAATATAGCAGGAAATCAAAGAGGAAAACTTCCTACAATCATTGAGCTGGTATTATATTGAGTGTAGATAGAGGAATGAACTCTGTCATTTTGTATTCTCAATTATATATAGAGAGAGAGAAAGAGAGAGAATATTAGTTGTTAGCAGCTGCCATTGAAAAAATAATAAGCAAGAAAGGAGATAGGGAGTGCTCAATGTGGGGATAATAATGATATAACTTTAAAATAGAGTATTCATGGAGGGGCTCCCTAAGACAATGCAGCCAGGCACTGAGATAGGCCCAGGGATGAAGACAAAAAGTTATAAAGCTCTTCACTGTGGAGGGGGCGTAGTTCAATATGGAAAAATGTAAGAGATGCATGTGGCAGACGCTATGGATTTGCTCTCTGAAAGCCATTTCAATCCTTCTCCCTTTTCCATTCCTGTACTGTAAAATGGCTGGGAAGGTAATATCCTTAATATTCCAGTCTTCCTTGCAGCTAAGAGTAGTCACATGGCCAAGTTCTGGTCAGAAAAAGGCAAGAAGAAGTCCCCGGAGAAAGCTTTCCTTTCCAAAAAAGAAGGCCAATCTTGTAGAAGACCCATCGCCTTGCCCCTCCTGCCCCCTGGAATATTGATGTGATGCCTGCAAGTCCTAAAAGCTAACTTGTGATCTTGAAGATGGAAAACTGAGGCACTGGGAGAAGAAAGAGGAAAGTTGTTGCATCCAATGACATCGTGTGCAGCTGCTCACCCTGGACCATAGATTCCATACCTCTTTTTTATGGGAGAAAAACGTGTTGAAATTAACAGCCTTCTTTACTAAGAAAGGATATGAACTTAGTGCAGTAGAAGTGTCAAGAGGGATCTGAGCAGTTTGGCTGGGGCAACCAGGAGAAGGGAGTCTCTTGGAGAGGATGACCTGGGGGTTGGGCCCTAAAAACAGCAAACGACTTTTCTAGATGGAGAAGTAGGACATGTGGCAGGAAATGCCTCCGGCATGTGACTGATGCCGTCAACGACGTAGTTCTGACGCGGAAGCACATCTGAGAGAAGGTAAAATTTACTGTGGAGCCTGAAGAACTTTTATGTGGGTTATAACTATGGATATTTATAACATTTAACTAAAATGGAAAAATTGTTTATTTATTAACTCTTTTAAAAATAACAATCATGAAAGCATTATATGTTAAGATAAACAACATGTATGTATGAAAATAACCATATTTTCCAACACACAAGAAAGGGATAAGCATGACATTGTTTTACATTTTGCAAATCTCTTTAATATCTGGGCTAACAGAAGATGGCCGAATTCTCCTACCTGCTTTTGCATTCAATCTGTTGTGATCCATTGTTTTGCCTTAAGCATAGGGAGAAAATCTGGCCTCAATCACATATAAGACTTAGAAGAGAGAAACCCTATAATAGCCTTTTCAGACAATTCAGGATGATCTTCTTTGACCGTTCAGCAAAACTCACAAAATGGTTGTTTTGGAAAGGTCAGGTGAAACATGGAACCTGAAATCACATCACTGAATTTTCTACTTGCTCTTACTATAAAAGCCACTGGTCTAGCTTGAACTTTGCTTGGATATTTAAGTCATGCATAATTTGCTAAATTATGCAGTAACACATATTCATACATGATATTTGAAAAATCACATTTGTTATCATCACTGATGTAATCAGAAAACTCTTTAAACACTGGAAAACCATCAAGCTCACTGTGACAAATACCAGGTGTCCATAATTTTAATTTTTACTAGAAACTGAACATTTGGCAAAAAATACTGGCAATTGTTTTTCTTGTGATGGTGACCTCATTTTATTCATTTTGGAAAAATTGTCTGCCAGATCCCACATCTGAAAAACCATCGTTTGTCAGTTGTTCTTTCAAGTAAAAATACTGTTCCATAAAACAAAGCTGCCAGTTCAGCTTGCAGCTCAATATCATTAGTCCTTTTCCTTTAGACAAGCACCCTATTTTGATTTGCAGCAAAAGTACTTCACGCATACTTACCATTTCATCACAAGAATAATAAAAAGTGCCTACTCAAGGGTCAAATTTTAATAAAATTAATTTTGTTACAGTGTAGTCAAGAATATATTTAAGTGAAATTAGTTTTTCTTTTTTTAAATTGCATGCTTGTGCTGGAAAAAGTATATTGACTACTAATATAGTTTGGTGTCACTGCCTTGATGGTGCTTAAGAATCAGCAGCGTCATTCATCCTTGCTTTTATACCAAGACGGCAAACGTTAACACAGTATAAAAGGCAAATAACATGTTATTATTATAAACGTAGTGATCTTGCAGCCTGAAAAGGTCTCAGGGATCCTCAGGAGCCTGCAGCTATACTTTGAGAACTGCTGCTATTGCACTGGGGTTCTCAAACTTTAGTGTGCACCAAAATTACCTGGAGCATTTACTAAAATGAAGATTGCTGGCCCCCCGATAAGAGTTTCTGACTCAGTAGGTCTGGGGTGAGCTCAAGAATTTGCATGTGTAGTAAGTTCCCAAGTGATGCGGATGCTGTTGGTATAGAGACGGTAGTTTGAGAACCACTGCTGTAGAAGAAGGTAAGGCCAGTTCTTTAATATACCAGCCATCTCCTATTTGAAAGTTAAGACCCTGATCTCTGACGTTATAAGCATGTCCTACATCCTTTTACCATCTAGCATTGTATTTTACACACAAGTGACATTACATCAGTAATTTGGTAATCAAAATAATTTGACTAGTATTATTGCTATTGAGATATCTTTCAGACTGGCAACTTGGAAGAAGACAGGACATTATAAGCATACCATGAACATATTATGAGGACATTTTCTGCAAGCACCTGATATACCCCTTCTAATCAAGGTTATCATGAGAAGGTCCTGTGTATTATTTCTAGAATGATGTATCTTTTCCTCCCTGTTTCCTGAAATGTTTCTGGAACGAGCAATGAGACTTGTTGGTTATGTCTATATGACTCAGAAAAGGAGCGCCTTTGAGGATAGGTCCGTTTAGTGCAGAGCCCAGATCTCTCTCAATGACCTCAGCTTCCAGTGAAAGTGAATGAGCCCATGATCTTATTTTATCTGTCAAGGAAATCTCACTGAAATAAAGAAGGACTGCTTATCAAAGTTTTAGAACTGGTCTTCAAGGTTACTGCGTCTAAGTAACTTTAAGGTCACCTCCAGTTAAAAAAAAGGTTTGATGGATGAGGAATGGTAAGGTAGACAAGCTCTCATTTCAAATATCAAAATAACTCAAAATGTCCACACTTTAATTACTTTTGTCAAACCACATATTTTAGATTCATTGAGTTCAGGAAAGGATGGTTAAACGTCATGAAAAATTGAAAACGTATTTTTATTTCTGCAATGATGAAGTGACATTGCATTTTGCAGTACTCTGCTGTTAGCTGGTTTTTCAAAATTTATTGGCATGATATCCCAGTCAGCCCCAACGTCAATCAAATTTATTAAATATTTATTTTCCGCTAAGGAAACACAACATGAAAGTGAGATATAGAAATAATCAAGTGCATGAATGAATATTGAAAGAAGCAATTTTTAAGTGTCTAGTATCAATGTGTCGCTTTTCATCTCTCTTATAAACAATATTCCTAGATCTTTAACACATTTTCTTTTCTCATAGATGAAATTTATATTAGAATAGCACAAATACATTTTTATCTATTGTGTTAGATTTTAAGACATTCACTACACACTTTTGAATTACGGAAGGATTTAAGTATAAAACTTCATATACCATCAAAGAAGGAGGATAAAATCCTGGTAAGAGAAAATGCTAGATCACAAATTTTGGCTGTAGTGGGTGAATAACTCTTAGGAAAGAATAATGTCCAAGTTCTTAGGATCAATGAAGGTTTTATTTAACTAAAATTATCACCACCAGCATTGACTTTTAGAAAGTCACAGAACTGGAATAGGTCATTCTAGCTACTCTTACCTGTCTTCAAACCGAAGGACTAAGATACTTTAAGCAATACTAACCCATCACACTGCCACAACCAATGCAAAACTCACTAGTCCAGTGACATTAACACAATTCACACACCTTCAATAGATTTTTGGTTTGTGTCGTCTTTCAATTAAAGGTCTGTACTAAACCATCAACACCTCCTCAGTTTTCCTCAATAGCATAATTGTACCATTTGCAAGCAGGTAAAATTCTAGTTTTCCCTGGACTGGACCTTTCATGTGGAGAGGGTGATCAGAGTGTGCTGGACCTTTCAATGTGTTTTGATGCAGCATCACTGTATCACCTAGCCTGCTGCATCTGGGATGGCTTCGCAGGATTTGTTATCTGAAAGGCAGGTCATTTAGAGACATGTGGGGGAGTTCTAATGAAGTTGAAACAATATATTGAAAGAGCCCAAAATAAATGCTGAATGGCAGCAGCTGTGAACCAGGATGAACGGAACTAGGTGCATTTCTTTACCAATCTTCCTCCCTTCTTCACCTGCTGTTTTTTTTTCCTGAAGCTTGAAGACTTTTGGCAGGAGGCTGAATGTGAAGCGCACCAAATAATTGCTTGGTGGTGGTGGTTTCTCTGTATTAGTTTTGTACTTTTCTGTCTTTGGACTATTGCTTTTAAAGCATATGGCTGTTGAGAAAAAAAAGAATGTTTTCAAGAGGAAAATGTTTGAGAACTATTGGATTCAAAGAGTGCTGTGTGAACAGATACTCTCTGACTGTCAATGGCTGATCCCCAACTTCTCAGAAATTTACACTCTATGCTTATTACTAGGTATGAGGGAGAAAAACCCTCAATAATTAAAAGAAATCAATTTCTTAAACAAAACTTTTAAATACTTATTTAATGTATAAGTAACAGGAAATATTTGAGAAATAGTGTATGTCTGTGTGATTCAGAAGATTTAGTCAAACTAGTTAATTCTATGATAAAAAATTAGTAAGTCTTGACATTTAGCATTGGGTAGACCAAAAATAGGTTATTGTCTTCAGTTTTCACTTTTTATTTGAATGTGTTAACAATTGCCTATTAAGTTACCTGGTGCTTAAAACTGAGCTAGATGTTACAGAGTATGAGTCAGCTGAAAAAATGGTCTCCATCCAATTTGAGTTGAGTGAATATTGATCTATAACAATATGACCCTAGACATTACAAATAAGTTAAATCCTTATGAAAGTGAAATTCTAGTGAAAGTTAACTTATAGTGATTGCTAACTGTACATGTCATGTCTCAGTCAAAATTGGAAAAGCTTAGGATGGAAATCTAGGGCTGTAATGATTAACTGTAGATTTTCTATGATATAGTTAGAGAATTGATTTATAGGAGAAAAGGTCAGTATCAACCAAAGAGGAGTGATCTGTAAAGAGCTCAGAAAATGGAAGTCAGGAAATACAAAATTATAGTATTCATTCAACTGTTAAAGGAGAGAAATCATACATCTACCATATTTGAATATCCAATCACTAGACCAATGTGCTTAATTTCAAGACCTTGAAAGCTCACTAGGTTAGTATATTATCCAGAAAAATTATTTATTATCATTATTGAACTTTTTCTCTGATTCCTACCTATCCTTGGGTTCCCTGAAAACTGTAATTTATGTACAGTAAATTCAAGTATTTTGATCTCTGTAAAACACGTTTTCTCTTCTTTGGTATTCTAACTTGGAATGCTGATTTATACATTGATCTTTTCTGAAGTTTGTCAGTGTAAATTAGTCTTTAAACCTATTCTCTTCTAAGTATACTGACAAAAACCAAGCTTCTAGGCAAGGAATCTGAGAACCCAGCCTTTCCACAAGGTGATCTCACCAAATCTTTTACAACCAATGAAGTCCTAACTTAACAGACAGCCAATCACTGTCCTCTTTGTCCTAACTACATTAGTACTTAAACGTTTTGCTCTGAAGCCATTATCACCAACACTTAATTCTATATCTGCACCATGTAATTTCCAGAACCCAGGATGAAAAATAAAGTTGAACGTGCATGCCTACCTGGGATTTGAACATCATTTGTGCACCCATGCTTCTTGGGGTAGGATATGGGATTTTACCACATTTCCTAGATACCTGTGTTATTGCAAAGATAAGATAAGTAGTCTGTGTAGTCCCATTCCATGGAGGGCTAAGGATAACATGCATCTGAGCAACTTAGAAGAGGAAACATGCTCCTGGGAAGATGATGCCATAAAGCATGACATGGCCTGTTCTCCAGTCATACTACTTCCGGAAAAGTCTCCCGAAGGAGCTCTTTGGCATCACAGCCACTATAAGGCAGTGTGCTGTCATCTGTCCTGTGCAGGTTGTGGTGAGGGGTAACCCTGAGCAGTTGGCCTCTACACGTCTACAGAATTAATGGCTGAATACGTGGCTTCCACTATGGTGGCAGGAGAAGCCATTTTGTTTTGTTGCTGGAAGCCACTGTTTAAAATCCACCAACTGGGTGCTCCTGACCTTCATTTTGGACTTAACACTGTATGAGGTAAGCAGTATGTCAGGTTAAGTTAAACTCACTGCTCAGAGACCCTGGTTGTGGCTTGTAAGAACTAGTACAGACTGTAGAGGTTATTTTAGGGAATGACAAACAGGTTTCAACTCCCAAGCCATTTCCAAATGATTGACAGCAGCCAGTGCCCCAGTAGCTGCTACTTAATGTTAAGAAAAGTCTGAAGCTCTCTCTGTCTAGACTAGGTGATAAAAAGGGTCCTGTTGATTCACCATGTTGGCCATGTGTGTAAAAGGCGCTTTTTGAAATATCTTCCAAACGTGAGTTGTTCCTAATCTTGTTCAAGCCCTCACTTGACAGTTGGGGAAACTGAGATTTAAAGGGAAGAACTAGCTGTATTTTTGTCTACCTCTCCACAACGAATCATCTTGGGAAGAGAAAAAAATCATTGATATCATAACCTTGGGGATAGCTGATCTCTCATTATCCTCTTCACTATGAAGACTAAAAAAATCCCTCCTTACAGGGTATTCTGTTGGCTCTGGAAGTCCAGTGACATGGTTTAGATATGCTGTCATTGTAAAGAACTTGAGCTACAGCCTGGACCTGAGTGTTAGTGAATATTTAGGAGAAGAAAGATCTTATGTGTAATAAATCACTACAATGTTTAATTCAGGTCCAATAGATGATTAAAATTACATTGACAAGACAGAATGTATGATGAGGAAATCAGGGACAATTGTTGAAGAGCTTCGGTGATCTGTGGAAGATAAATGTTTGACGAAGGGCTTTGAATGCTGTGGAGGATTTTGGAATCACTCATATAGACTGGGATTTCTCAACCTCAGCACTGTTGACATTTTGGGCCAGATAATTCCTTGTAGTGTGAGGCTGTCCCAGACATTGAGGAATGTTTAGCAGCATGCCTGGAATCTACTCACTGGATACAGGAAGTACCGCCTCCCCTGTAAGTTGTCAAAAGCAAAAATATTTCCAGACATCGCCACATGTCCCTTGGGAAGCAAAATCATGCCAGTGGAGAACCATTGATCTGACTACATCAGTAGCTAGAAGCCTCTGGGAATGAAGAAAGGAAGTACATGATGAGGGCTTCGTGGAAGATTAATCTGTCATTGTAGCAGGGAAGATTCTTTATTTAAACTTTATAACCTACCTATTTATATGATATTTTTGAATGTTTTAAATGATTTGTTTAAAAAGAATATAGTGAAGAAGAAACGTCTTTTAGGAAGCCATTGCATTCATTTTTTTTGTGTTCATTAAAAAAATATTTATTGACTACTCAATATGTGCCAGATACTGGGAATAGTAGGGTGATGGGAAGTGTGGTTCCTGCACAAACGGAGCTCACAGTGTACTGGGCAGGCAATCGAACAAGCATTGCAATAGAGCAGTGGTTCCTTAAGGGTCAGTAGGATCTGATTTACCTGGATGGCTTGTTATAGCACAGAGAGCTGGGTCCCCTTCCCAGAGCTGCTGATTCAGTAGGTCTGGCATGGGGCCAGAGAATCTGCACTCTAACAAGTCCCAGGTGACGCTGCTGCCCAAGGAGCTACACTTTGAGAATGATGGCAATAGAGTGTGCTGTGATGAGGCCATGGGCAGTTGCACCTGAGGAATGTGCGGGATTTAGCTAGATGAATGAGGGGAAGGAGATGTTGAGATGAAGAGAGGATGGCTCCAGACACAGGCCTAGGAGTGAGAGCAAACAAAGCACATAAGAAGTTAAGTTTTTTACATTTTTGAACAGAAAGCTGTTACTAAAGCTTGTGACATTATGTCAGCATTAGTCATAGTATGGACTTTCAGCTCAGCAAATATAAAGCTGGGTTTTGTGGACATGAAAACACATACAGAGAGAGCAGGGAGGAACTTTTGTCATAATATTGATCACACTGAATTTATTTGCATGCCTTCTAATTGGACTGAGCATGGAGCTTGGGTCAAGTTATTATTTTGTGTCAACCCCCAGGCCAATGCCTGGCACACGGAGGTGTCCCCTCTCCTGGACAGCACTAGAGAGATCTTGATCACATGTTTTTCCTTAACATTTTTGTTTCCTAGTCCCCATATCCAATGTTTTTATATTCCAATTGCAATTTTGAAAATTCTAACATAGTCATGATTTCCCAAAAATATAGTAATACATACCTCTTCCCATCATTTCTACATTCCGATTGTTGTGGGACTATTGTCCACAGGGTTTTATAACTTGAAAAGGCTGCCAAAAAAATCTTAGATATAGTGAGCTAAATCTTAGATATAGTGACTTTCAAATATGGAGTCTTTAGAAGTGACTTCAATGACCATCTTTTCCAGTACCCTGCCTGTGATGGCTGACAAGCAGTCTACGAAGGTTCAATAATTTGACTCAGAGCACACAACTAGATATGGGAAAACCTGGGATCCAAATCTAGGTCTTCTTAAGCCCAATAAAGTGTTCTTATCTTTCTTTGTCAACTTGGTCATACCAGGTGGTAAAATTAACTGTGTATTATATGATAAGATATGTTCTTTACTACTGGCAACCAACGCCTGAAAAAAATCCTGCAGCTTCTAAACGGCATTGGATCTGTTCTAAAAGGAGTTATCGTCTTTGCCCCCACATTAGTGCGTGTGCGCTGAGATATACACATGTAGGCAAGAAGAGGAGAAGTCTCGTTGTCCTTGGAGAGGAAAAATCTCAGACTCCAGTCGGTGAAATGTCTGCTTTCTGGGAGTGCTTTACAGGAGGTGGAATTTAGTGTTCTGTTCCTACCTTAGACACACAAGCTTCACCAAACTCGTTCTTGTTAGAATGTAGAGCTCCTGATAGCTCCCTTTAACGCTTCTCCTTCCCAATACTTTACAACTGCTTTGCAAGCATCCAAAAGGTTAATTTTGTAATATTTTGATTGTGAAAGCATTCTTTTAAATGATTGCAGTTGAGTATCTCAAACTGTCAAGAAAATAACACTTTGTACTTATCAAGAGCTTTTCCTCACCAGTGATCATGGTGTTTTCCAGTGGCTTCTCCAGCACCTGCAGAACCACCCAACTGAACTAGAATTTCTGCTTATGTATCTGAAAGGGAATCCCTAACCCATAATCAGACCACATTTTGCTTCTTCACTTTCTTAATTTGAAAGTGAAGCATTTCTGTTAAATCTATTGTGGCATTTTTTCATCTGAATATTAAAATCTGGTGCTCTTGGAAATTGGGAAGGTTGCTTTGTAATATCCAATCATATGCTCTACTTTTGAAATTCAATAATTGAAACATTTCCCCTTGCATCTTTGATTATCTTGTTCTCCCAAGCATGATGTGAATTTCTTAAACGCACTCACTTTAGATGAATCTCATAAAAATGCTCTCTCGCTGTATTGTAAAACAAAGTGGTTTCAAGCAGTGGAAAAGGCGTTGAGAGAACAAAGTCCTTTTCCAGCTCTTCGCTTCATTAAACAGTCTGAAGGGCCTATCTAAAGGGCAAAGCCTTGAATGGTTAGGTTATCTCAACGAAGACCTCGGCCCCAGGACCCCACTTCAGTCAAGAGACCCCTTGGTGTCTGTGTGTAGATGATAAAGAAGAACAAAAGCTCTAGCCCATTCAGAAAGGAAGCATTCAACAGCCAGGCTTCACTGGGAAAGCAGAGTTTAGAATGTGCTTAAAGCACAACAAAATTGAGGAAATAGTTTACTCCAGTGTTACTACAAACTTAGAAAAAAAATCACTTCCAATTGAGGGAGACTGGTTTTGAGAGTAGATACATTAAGGCAATTACTCAGCTCACATATCACAACCATGAAGGAGACCCGGCCCATCTGGGTTATAGGGACACACACGGATAGGGATAATGGTGTGGGTCTTTGACTAAGCTGCGTGTGTCTATTCTTGTTAAATAAATTGTAAGGTGCCCAAATGACAGAATCATATTATTCATAATAAATCCTGCTCAGAAAATATATTTTGATAAGCATTATGAGCTTTTAGAATTCTGCTGTTCCAAGCACACAGTAAAAGAGATAAGAAGAAATCTTTATTGCTCCCCGTTACAGGTAGACATTTGACTACTTCTTTGTCAAGTTAACATAAATCATAAAACTTTTTGATCTTCCCTGAGTGAGATACAAAGAAAATGAATTACAAATATTTACGTAGAGTCTAATATCCCAGGCAGAACGGTTGTAAAATGTGGAGAGCTTCATAATAAAATAGTAAAATACTGGGAATCTTTTGAGTAGGAAGGCATGTCTCAGCATTGTCCAATTTCTACAGGAAATAACACTGATGTTGGAAAAATGGTTTAAATATATAAATATCGAATGTCTTACTCATGGGGACGTTACATTATCTTTGACATTCATTATCAATTTAATTAATAATTACAATTTTTAAATAATTTTTTTAGAACTTTTCCTTTTGTTTATATAATGATCAGATAAGACATGTGAGTTTCATCATTAACGAATCCTTCTAATTATTGCATGTTATGGGAGTGTAGACGGGAGTCAGCTTGTTGATGTGCGTTGTCTCTCCACAATACCAGCTCTCTGGGTACAAAATACTGCATTTAAGGGGGAACAAAGTTGCTCTGAGTCTTGCTCCCACATGTAAATCTTCAAAAAGATAAACCTTCTTTATTTTATTTTTTATGGTGGGGAAAAGTGTTACGAAGATAGGTAATGCACTCATTACAGTACAAAAAAACAAGCAAGTGTTGTTTCTTTGTTTCCTTACCATTAAAAAAATTTTTACCCTGCAAAATCATTCTACTTAGTGCTAAAAACTTCACTGCGCCCACCTGAGCACAGCCAATTCTCCTCTTTTGTTCTTAAAGCTCTCCTGATCCCTTTACATCGTTCTCACTTCAGATCCTCCCTATAGCTATGAACTGAAACGGAATTCTTAGTAGGCATAATTTTCTCCACCTTTATAAAGAAGAATTCTAGAATAGAATCTGATGAGCTGATCTTATTTCTTCTGCAACAGTTAGATAAGCTTAGAGCTGATTCACCCATTGCTAGAATAGACACAGCTTAAGAAAATCAAGCCTTAGCCTGTATCAAATTCACTTACACCTTGTTTACATATATTTCTATTTTCTTTAAGTCAAAATCGAATTTATATAAAGTATCATTTCAATCTCCTGTATCGTACTAATCGTTAGGAAGATCTGGCTGTGAGGCTTGTTTAAAGTCCTGTCTTTGGCCCAAATATCTGTCACTGGGTTTTGCTCACATTCCTGGAACTTTCCGTGATCTTTATTGACAGAGAGGATCTGTGTGATGCTCCTGGGAGCAGGGGCACAGCCCCTGGAGCCCTCTCACTTTGGTGGTTTAGCCATGTGGAGACTGCTTGCCCTGACATCTTGGCATTCTGCTGTAAATACAGCTAATCCCCTGTACGCTCAGCAATACAGCTGGTCTGGGGCTCTTCCAGGTCATATCTGTTTCTCCTCGGGTCTGCCATATTGGTCACCTTCCTAATACCAGTCACTCTGTATGAAACGGGTTGGGAAAAGGTAGAAATGATGTGAAAAGCCTGAATACAAATAGAATGAGGTCATGAGGAGGCCATTTACAAGCCCAGTGCCTGGCGCAGAGTTGGAGACAAATAAATGCTTGCTCAACGGAATAGGCCCATTTTGGAGTTTCGTTTAGGTTGCAACTTTATATCTCTCACAGGGCAAGTTTCTACTGTTTGACCCTTTTTTTCTTCTGTGTGTTGTCATGAAATCAATCAAAGTATTAGCGTCAGTTTACTATCCCCAATAACATAAACTAATCGATCAACCCTGGCTCATAGAGAATGATCTATGATTTCTCTCTACATAGATTCCCAGGAAAATGAAATTCCAAGTGAAGAGAGGTCGAGAACAGCGCTTAGATTACTTTTATAGGGTTTTGCTCCTTTTTTTCCCATAGGGCTCAGTACCTGATTATCATTACTGCCACCCTGTTTTCTTTAAGGCCAAAGGCATGTGGAATAGTACTTATTTCACAGTTTTATTCCAATACATTTAATTTTTATATTTCATTAACAAAATGGCAATAAAATTGACACGAAATTTATGCAGGCAGGCCGAGACTGTCTGAGATGTTTGATAGTGTTGTGTCAGCTAAATGAAATACGATGTTTGACAAAATCTCCTGATGATATATGACACTTAGATTTGCTACCGCACATTTCATCATCACTAAAACATGACTTATATTGTAGTCCTCGTTATTGAAATAAAACCCTGAACAAACCCCCCTCACTATATATCTAGGTCTTTCACCTTATTAATGATCTTTTACGGCTGAGAAGAGTGAGTGCTAATAACCACACTACGCAGAATATAATACAGTAATAAATAATTATCTTCTAGGGTTATGTATGTGGAGATTTCCTTCCCGCTTAAAATTACACGAGGATAAATGTAAGAACACACAGAGACAGGATTTCCAGTACTTACAGGTAGACAATTGGAGTCCTATCAAATGAAACATGCTCTCTAAATATCACAAAGGCTGCTTTCACTACCCATGCCAGACTATCTTTGAGTGACATCCAATCCATCTTTCTTCCCCACCTCTATGAGGACATTTTAATGCTGTTTCCAAAATTCCTTTGCTCAAGACAAATTACTTGCTATTTCCAAAACATTTTTGCCTTTATCCTAGCTGCCTTGTGCCTGGGAGAGCTTCCTTGAGTTCTTCATTGCTTAATGAACTTCTGCTCACCTCCCGTGAAAGATTTCCTCTTCTTGGAATTCTTCCCGACATCCTATAACCAAAATTGGGCACTCCTTCTTGTCAACTCCTGTAGTGAGATATATAGATACCTATGTATCAGCATGTTCTGTAATGTTTGTTTATATGGCTCTTTCCTCAAAGGCAGATGTTTGTCCTGTTAATCTCTGTAGTCTTAGCACCTGGCAAACAGGCATTCAACAGATAGTTTGGTGAATGAATGAATAAATGAAATGGAATGGAATGATTGTAAAAATATTTTAAAGGAAAGAGGTAGTAGTGCTAGCATTCATTTCTAAGGTTGTTGCTGGATTTTAACTCCCTTCAATGTGCTCACTGTTTGATTGCTGCTAACCCCCTGGTGTAGCCATACTTGTGGGTCAGGGAGGAGTGCTCTTTGTGGTTTGTTTTGGCTCGTTGTCGGTCTTCCCCTCAAGAATGGGAGCTTCTTGAGGTTAGAGCCTTTCACGTGGGCTTCCCTGTATCCCAGCCTATACTGTTCATGGCATGGAGCAGGTGCCCAACAAATATTTGTTGAATGAATGAACACCCCAGCCTGATTCACTGCTGATTCAGTGTGCACTTCAAAACCTGCCCCTATCCATCTAAACATTCCAAACAGTTCAGTAATTATGGCAGAATAGATGTTTCCCTAACCGTGGAGACTCTCCAGATCAGCCTTTCAGGGTAGCGTGTGGCCATGCGGGTGGTCTTTTTCCAGCAGGGCAGAACACAAGGTTCAATATATACCCAATAGGTAAAAATACCAAGTCAGCTAATATTTACATAAAATACAAATCAAATAATTTTTTTAGCAAGTGTTAACATTCCCAACAGAGTTTCAGGTACTTGGGATACAAGAAAATTGAAGCCATAGTCTTTGCCAGCAACTCCTGCATATAATGCCCTTTATGTCGTATCTTAAAAATATGCCTTGCTTTAGTAATTTATAGTATAAAAAAAGCAACAAAATTTAGAGAAATCCAGGGAGTACTTGGAAAATGGTATTATTCTCTGGTGCTCAACTAAGAATTTCAATGTATGAACTATTTTACCACATGCGAAAAAGTTTGAAAGATTTCACTTTTACTCTCCAGGATACTTGATCCTCTTGATTATGTATCTGAGTAACATGTAGACATGGATACATTCTAATTTTAATAATTTCAGACAGATTTTGATTCCTCCTTTACATCTGAGGGGATAATATTGAGGGTATTTATTGAGTGACAAGAATATACTAAAAACAACAAAACCATGGTTCTTGCTTTGTTGGAAGATATAATCAACTTGGACTTCTTTTGTAGCATTCATGGTAATAATTAACTTTTGTACAGAAGGAAAACGTGAAAGTTTCAGAAACAATGCTAATTTTTGAAAATACACACCAAAATTGACTATTTCAGGATGCCATGTGATGATTGTCATTTAATGATTAAATATCAGTTCACCTTGGCCTAGTCCCACCCAGCTACAGATGCTCCTCAGCCTGTAGGTCCATTCCTCAGTGGGTAGGGTCTAAAGTTAGTCTCTCTGCTCATGACTGCCCTTCGTGGAGCCTTTGCAGTGTCCCTGTGCAGTGTCCCTGCACACTTTCTGTTCATCAGGTTACAATGTCGCCCCTCTACTCCATTGCGTTTGTTTAGTCTGGGGCTGAGTGTCTGTCTTGGTCTCCTGTCTTGCACCATCACTCCCTTCTGAGAATGGAATTCTGCCCTGGATTCCAGCTGTCTTGGGTTTAGCTGGCCAAGCCCTTCTCCTCAGGGCCTGGATTGTTGCCCATCTCCCCAGCCACTCACTGATTCAAGCCCCATGGTTATGTTTGGAGAAACGATCTTGGAGAAGAGTGATCGTCTCTTGTTCATTGTTGTCCCCCTCATGCCTGGGATTGCATCTACTACAGAGTAGATGACAATTATCTGGTCAATGGATGAAAGAAAGCATTAAGTCTCCTTTTCCCCCCAAAACAAGGACTCTGCCTCTGAACATATACTCCTTTCCTTTATGGTCAACTTTCTCGGAAGAGTTAATCTCACTAACCCTCTCCACTTTCACCCTGTAAATATACCATCTCCTAGACGTCTTATGCTTAAGATTCCTCCTATGGTGCCCATCTGCCAGATCAATCTTCCCACATATAGGGGGAAATACATCTTGAAATCTATTTTGTGCCATAACTTAGGAAATTTGTGATTTGGACTGTTAGTCACTCACCTTGAGTCTCAGTTCTACAGCCATAACCCCTAACCCCACTCGGCGTATTCATATTTTTCAACCATCATAGCTCCCACTCTCGGGATGACAGACAATTATTCTTGATCTTGATGTGCCTCAGATGAGGATGGGGTTGCAAACCAGAGTTTCCACAGTGGTTTTCAGGCTTTACAGGGCTTTCTGGGAAGAGGGTCCTTCTCACATGCAAGGAGAAACATTAGAGATAAGAGCAGGTAGAAGAAAGTTTAGAACTGTTGAGATAATTAAACTTTGTAAAATCAATCTCCTCATCTGAAATATAGGTATTATAAAGTTCATCTTAAAAGTTTTAGAATTGATATTTAATAAAATATTAAGCAAAATAGCTGTAAAGTACTATTCGAATTAGGCTAATAACATCGAAAATCTACCCAAGCCTTCATATGATGGAGTGAGGGGAGTCCTGGGATTGTGTGAGGACATGGGTTTCTAGTCCTCACGAACAGCAAGACCCATGAGCTGGAGGGGCTGAGAAGACTGACACACAAGTTGCCTTGGTCAGTTGTGGCTTGTAAACCAGTGGGGCTAAACTTTTCTGTTGAAGTTGAGAAGGCCCACTGATAAGAGGGTCTGGGGAAGACAGACTGATGTCCTTCTATGGCACCTCTTTAGACCCTGAGCGCTTATCACATGCTTGACTCCTATCAGCCTCTCAACACATTTGTTGCTACTACTGAAGAGAACTGCAGGTCATCTAGAATGTGCTTCACACACTTACAGGAGAAGAGCAATGGCCTGGAGGGCAGGGATGCAGAGCCGGTGGAGATGGAGAGATAGACAGGGAGGAGGTATCAGTGCTTTCAAGCTGCTTACATTAGGGTGAGCGTTTCATGGCAGAGATGCAGCTCTCCGTTATAATGCATAAAAGGCAGACATTATTAAAACAGTGAAAATGAAAGAAGGGATGAGAAGAAAGGGCATGGGAAGAAGATAGTGAAAGATCCCCAAGGCCAGAAGCTATCATTCAGTCATCTCCAGAACAGGCCTGGCACATCCATGGTGGATGCCTCAAAACAAGACAATGATTGATGGAAAGAGAAAACAACTTTTCCGAGACAGAAAAGGGATAATCAAGAGGAAGTGGGGATATGGAGATTGACCGCCACTTGAGGAAATATGCTGAGGAAATGTTGGCTCAATGTGTCTACACAACAAATTAACATCTAGTTAAAGACAGAGCAAGGATACTGTAGGAGGAAAGTGTGCCAACCTCTTCAATCCGATGACATCTACTTGGATAGGCAAATGGTGTCGCCAAGCAGCTATTTCCTATTACAGCCACCCACCAAGCCTGAGGTGCTCCCACGAACATGTTCGATCTTATTTTGGCCCTTAGTCACCTGTTACTTAACTTTCTTCCCTGTGAGAGAAGCAAATGGGACACACTGTCAGACAAGAAAGCAATATCTTTCAGTTAAAGAAATGGGCAGCTTTCATAGTGGCCTCTGCTTATCCAAATAATGGATTAACATTTAAAGTGAAGGAGGAAAAATCCTTCTTGGCTTAGAATCCTATTTTAAGGTAATTTTAAGGTCTATTAATATTGAAATTCCACTAACATTTTTTCAAGCAAAATGGAACCCAAATTCAGCCCCCACGCAATCTCCTGCTAGCCCTCCCACTCTGAAACCATACTCCAAATAAAACTCACAAGAGTGTTTATTTAAACTATATTCTTTTCTAACAAACTGGGATTTATCCTTAGAGCTTCTGATCGAACGCTTTAATTTACAAACAGGCTTCCTAAAGCTCCGTAAAGCCACCAGATGCAAAGGAGAGTGGCCACGTCAGCGTGCCCGGCCTGTTTAATACAGGCAATGCTCTAAACAGAACTCTGGGGGAAGGTTTCAGAAGTGCATTTAATTGCATTTTCCACTTCTCGTAACAGCCAGGGATTAAGCTGAGATGGAATGTAATGGAACCTGCTCCATCCTGTCACCTTAAAGAGGGGGAGAAGAGAGGAATACACAGTGGTGCTTGTCAGGAAGAAAGGCCATCGTCTTTTTTTGGGTAAGTTCACGAACAACCAAGAGTAAATCCATTCGTTTATATTTTAAATTTTCTGTGGTCAGTTTGCAGTGACAAGCATCAAAAGATAACCCACATGTATTAAAAATAGCTTCCATCTCTCATAATAGAATCTGGATTTCAGAAAAAGATTTTAGTATGTATTTTATATGCAGCACAATTTAAATTGTTTCTATCGTATCAATCCCTACAGTATCTAATGAGAAGTCTATAGACTGGGGAAGCAGAGGAATCCTGTTTGCTGAACTTTGCGACTTTCACTTGCAAGCTTCCCACTGAGGTCAGATCCCCTCAGCGCTGCACTTACTATGTCATGTCCAGAGATTCTGCCGACATGGTCCATTAGAGTGCGTGTTGAATGGAGTCACTTTATATTCTCAAATTTTGTCTTGTAAAGCCCGGGCTCTATCAGCAGATTAGAGCTTAGGTAGCTTTTCTGAAAATAAAGTTCGCCCTTAACCCTCTGTGTCAGAACACTTGGATGATTGTTAGAAGTGAAAAACCTCAGGCCTCAAACCTTATGAATTAAAATCTGAATTTTTCGTCAAGTGGTTATTCTACACACTAAATTTGAGAGCTGCTGTTCTGCAAGAATACTAATGGTCCTATTTGGTCTATTCCCAGGTTTTTATTGGGTCAGTTAGAAATTATTTCAACAAGACAAAGCAAGTAGTCTTCAAATGACATAAACTAATGTTTGCTACTTAAGTTAGAAGAACATCGGAACCTTCATGTTTTCCCCCCATAATTTGTCACAAGTGTCAGTTTATGTCAAAAGACAGACACCTCAGAGTCATTCTTTGAGACACATACTATCTCCCTCTCTAAACCAAATCGACATCCAATGTACTCAGGGTAAGCTCGTGGCTGTGACAGCCTCCGACCCTCAGTGGCTTAGCGCAATGCAGGATTATTTGTTTCTCCTGCCATCGTTCAGAGACCCAGGCTTCTTCCGTATGGCTTAGAGTCCTCATGGGAAGCTCTGCTCCAGCTGGCAGATGAGGGGAGGGAGAAAGAGCAGGTGGGAGCTTGTAGGGGCCAGGCCCAGCAGTAGTGAATATCACTTAAGCGCACATTCGATTGGCCAGAAATCAGTCACAGGATCCCACCTAACTCAAGGAAGCTGGGAGATGCCCTCTAGCTGTGTCCCCCCCAACCCGGAAAAAGTCCTGATGCTGGTGAACCCATAGCATATTTTGCCACAGTGAGGATACACTTAGTGTCTGTCCCACTCTCCAGTCTGTTCCCTGGCCATTCCCCACTGCCCCAGTGCTCCTGAGGCTCATTGTTCCTCTGCATTTCTAGAAGGGACAATAATTTCTTCCTCAGAAATTTAATTTGATCATTAAATGAGATAATATATATGAAGTGCCCAGAATGGTGGGTGGCATACAGTAGGTACTTATTGTAAGTGAATTCCTCTTGGCTTCTCACAACGCTTAGTAAATAATAGTGTTTTGAAGCTAATCATATTATAATATTTTTCTTTGTTTATATGTCATCTTCTAACTTTTTCTAGCTGTTTTTTTTTTTTACTTTTACATTTCTAGTGTCTGCAAAATGCTTAGTAAAAGTTCAGAGGTAAAGTCTCTGGGCTAAAAAATTGAACATCTGCCACTTCCCAGCTGTTTAATATCTCCTCATCTCAATCTTCAAACCTTTATCCTGGAGATAATGAGTCCTGACCTCATGGGCTGTATGAGAATTAACAAACACCAATGCTGAGCAGAGTGTCTGGCAAATAACAGACAATGAATCTAAACTCTCCTGCACAGTGGCGAAGGGCTGACGAAGGGACGTGTGAGACGGAGAGGCGGGTAAAAGCCAGCCCACTTCACTGGAGCCATCCTGTTCCCAAGAAGCATGCCTGGAATAGCTTGCAGATTTTAGTAGTACGCTAAACAGCTAAATAGCAAATTTAGAAATGTGCAGGGGGATACACAAAATGACATTTTAAATTTTATTGACAGGACTGTAAATGCTCCCAGTGAGACCATATATGCTCCCAAATTAATTTTTCTTAATAAAATGACTTTACGTTCATTTTCTTATACTGCAAAATTTAACTTCCATTTAGGAATTAACAAAACTGAACTCTTATAGGTTGAGGTGGGGGTGGGAATGGTGGAGAAGTTTCCAAAAGATGCATAAGGAGTCAGTCATAGACAAAAATATCCAATAAGTTCTCTGAGAAATCATGCTTCTGATTCATGATTTGGAGCTAAAGTCTAAATGCTGATTAACATCACATTTAAAAGATCAGAAAAAATATGTAGCATAGTTGTCAATAAATCAATGCACTTTCATGTCAGTAATTATTAATACTTCAAAGTATATTTGAATTTGCTTAAGCCTAGTTAATAAGAAAGCCCTCTTTCTTTCTTTGCTGTTTACAAAATTAAGCATTAACCAGGCATTTCTTGTAACAATACGTTGTTGTGAGCTATAATATGGACTTTCGTCCCAACATAGACAGCTTTTTCATACCTATACATGCATGACCCCAGACAGATGAGAAGAATAAATTAGCTGTGAGGTACAGTGAAATGTTCTAGAAGTTAGCTTTAGGTAGGATTTGTCTGCTTGCTTTGCTACCTCCCTGACTGCACCCCAAGTAGGACCCCTAAGACTGGAGGGAAAAAAACCTCATGTTAATAGTTAAGATAGGTGTCTTTTAAGATGTCAGGTTGGCCGTCCTTCCCCTAGGAGAGTCTACACCTCGGGCCCAGGATGCTCCTGAGTCCTCGCTCTGAAAGAGATAGGAAGTCCTCAAGGATAAACAGTGCAAACGAAAACGAGAAAAAGACATGCCGTGGACCTCTTGTTAAACCTCCTAAGAATCTGAAAATTGGTTAAATCTTAAATTTCCAGAGGTCACAAGAATGGACTTCCAGTCTGCTGAATATCCAAATTACCCAGGGGTGGATTGGACAGAGAAAGCTAATGAGGTTTCCTCTAGGCCTGAGAGAACAGAACAGGGTAAGTGCAGTAATTAAGAGAAGTTCTGGTCTAAAACAGGACAACACAAGAAATCATAGATGTACAAGGACAATACCCCCACCTCACCTTAGCCCGGCTAGAACAACCTCTCATGAAGCTATCGAATTTCCACACTGCACCAGGTGGAGCCCTTGATTTCTCTCTCTCTCAAAGCTGTCAGTCTCTCTCTCTCTCTCTCTCATCCTGAATTTCAAACTTGCCCCTTTTGAAACTATTTCTCATGTTAAATGCTTACACAATGGGGTTTTAGCTTGGTTTTGTCTACTTCCTATGTTGCCTCCTCTATGCACTGCCAGCTAGATCTTGATGACTTCTCAGAGACATTGCTGGTCTAAGTGTGCCTCACACCAGCAGCTTGGTTGGTTGGTCTGAACATTGATGAGGTGCTAGATGGCTACCTTCATGTTAAAATAAGATTAGTGTAAATATATGCACGTTATGTACTTTCAGAATAATTCATACCAACCACCTCTTAAATCGTAAACCAATTGTGTGAGTGAATTGTATTTATTTTACAATAGCCTAGTAGGACCAAGTATAATGTGGCCCAATGCTGAAGAACGTGGCCAGTAGAATCAGACACACCCTGTTTTGAAACCTGGCATTGCTACTTGCAAAGCTTTATAAGTTTACCTTGGAAAACTGACGTAACTCGTTGGGACTAGATTTTTTTCATTTGTAACAGCTGTTACAGAGAGTGATTATAAGGGAGCATGGAATGTGTTGGAAGGACTAAATATTGTATCTCAAATTTTTATTTTTCATGCTACAGAGATGATATAATAATTGTAGTTAATAATTATTTACCATTTAAGGTATTGCAAGAGCTTTTCTATGTATTTTATCAGATTTTCCCACCTCATCTTCACAATAACACTATGAGATCAGTGTGATCATTACCTTCATTTACTAATGAAGAAACAAAGGTAAGGGGAGCTTGAGCGACTTGCCTCACGTCACACAGCTGGGTGGGTACAGCGCTGTTTGAACAGTTTGGTGTCCCAGCCTATACTCTTTCATGGTGTCAGATACTATTCAACGGCTATTTCTTGAGGGTACATGATCTTCCAGGCACTGTTTTAGGCCTCAAAGACACAAAAATGAACCAGAGAGACACTTGTCCTCAGGAATGCCATGCTCATGATATTGAAAAGTATAAAAGTAGCTAACATTTGTAAGCATTATCACGTGCTGGTGCTATGATAATCATATATTTTAGAAACTATTCTTAGAATGTAAGTAATATTTCTTTCCACTTTATAAACAGGGGAAGTGTTATTTCTCAGCTGCAAGTGTTTTATAAAAATATACAGAATAACAGTAGTGAGAGAAAAACATTCTGCCTCTGCTTTTTTGAACTAATCTAGGGGACTGTCATCATTCAAATATTGGTTTGGATCAGTTTGGGATCTGGTGACTTTTTATGTTTCCTTCAACAGTTTTAGTCAATTAAACACATTAAAACGAGGCTAACTTACAAGCTACTGAACATTTTGGCTGATAAACACATTCATATGTGTTTTCCATTTGTGGTTCAACCAATTTGATGTGGAATGTGGAGGGCTTCCTTCCCAGGTCGGTTTTATTGTTTAGGGTTCCTGATATTTATCACTAATTAATTCTCGTACTTGACTAGAGGGTTGGTGTGAATATCAAATGAAATAACTCATTTAAAGCTTGGTTTCCCTGGACGCTTGGTACCTTCAAAATGTAGTGGCGACTAAATAGCCACTGGGAGAATGCCTAAAAGGCCATTCGCAGAGCACTTGAGGATGTCTGGTCTGTACCCTGAAGCAATGGACACAGAGACTGAACTAGAACTACTGAAGACCCTCCAAGGCAACGGGAGACCCAGTAGGCACTGAGGGATAGAGAGAAGTAAGTTGGAAAACAAGCCCTGTGCAGAGGATCCAAGGGGCAGAAGAAAGGGGTTGAAGAGGGGCTCAACTCCTGTGCCCAAAGCAAGAGGCAGTTGCACTAGACAAAGTCTGGCTTTTCCTGCTCACAGGGAGAAGCTTGTGTATGATGAGAATACAGATGTGCACATTTCAGGGAAAGGGGAACTATAGGATATTGAAAACGGGTTGGACGTTTAGATGGGGTGCCACAGGCAGACACTTTAATTCACTGTTTACTATCTTTACTCGGGGCTTCTGCTGACAGTGACTTACCTGCAGTCATCTAAGAAAGTGAAACAAAGATTAATCTCTCCTGCACATTCCTTTGTTACGGCTTGTAGCTATTTGTGAAATTCGGAAACCAGCAGAGTGTTCCAACTATGGCCCAGTTAAAGTTTGAAAGAAAAGCGAAAGCTCACTGATTATCTCTTCAAATGTTGGCTCTAGAATGGCACCAAAACAGAAGATGGGGCATGATGAAGGCACCAGGGGTCTACAGAGGCAGCGACTTGTACATAGTAGATGCTCAACAAGGACATGTTGCTGTTATAGCATCCTGGATTTGCAAACTGGCTTAAAGACAGCCTGCTTGCACTTCATTAGCTACTTCAGTCTTTAATCTCGAATTGCCCATTTCCTGCTTGAAGGTCATGTGAAATTCACTTCTCATGGAAACTGGTATTCCACTCTGGTTCTAATTGTTAGAAAGCTCTCCTCTGAGTTGACCTGAAACCTGCCTCAGTGTAGTGTCCATCCACTGTTCCTGGTTCTGCTAAATTTGACTTGAATGAGGGGTGATGGTGCCCAGATGGTTCCGAGAGCCTCAGATGCATTGCTTTCTCGAGTTCTTTGCCTTGGGCTCTCCAGTTCCTTGGGGTGAGTAAGAACGTTGTCCCTTCTACATCAATATGCTCCTCCTCCTGAGGCATCCAACGTTCACATTAACTACACTCCGTTTCCAAGACTCGGAGAGGCATGATTCAAATGCACACGTGACCTCATTCACCCACTCAGCCAGGTGAGCGAACCCACGCCAAAACCACTATTTTTAGTTTCTTGGATATGTAAAACTATAAGAAAAGTATCTGATCTACAAAAAACTAAATTTGTTGCTTTGTTTAGATTTATTTCTTCTAAGTAAATTTAAGTGTCCTTAGTGAGAAATTCAGAAGGTACAAAAGCACAGTAATTTAATTTGAAGTGATTTAAATTCTGGGCATAATAAATCAGATGTTTGAATTAAACGACAACGTGCCAACTTGAATCCTTGAAGGGTGTTGGTAGCTAGTCTTTCTCTCTCCCATGAAGCTCATTCCATTTAAAGATGAAGAGTAAAACCAAGAAAAAAGGAAGCACTTCCAGAGCATACAATGCTAATTTTACATGTAATTAGAACTAACAATTTCTTTTCATTTATAGAACATACTCTGATGACCTTTGAGGCTGGTGGCGGGATGGGACATTAGCTTATAATTATGCTTTGATTTGCACTGAAAAATTGAAATGACTGTTCCTGTCCAATCTCAAAAAGAGCAGAATGTTAAAATATGAAGCATTCCTGCCCTCCCCTGGTATATGTTGGCATAACAGTTCTAGAAAATATCTCAACAAGAAACCAAATTTAAAAAATCATTTTACACACTACAAAGGAACGTTTTCCTTTATGAATTTATATCTAATCTATTTAAAAATCATTATTTCATATGGCTTTTTAAAATTAAAAGTGGTATATAATCTTTTGAAATCTGGATATAAATTAATGAGCCAGAGAATGTAGAAAAAATAATGATGGCTGTGTTAATATCACGCATTTAAAGGACATTTTCAAAGAGCACTTAATACATGTTTTCTCATTTAGTCTCACATTATCCCCAAGAGGAAGCACATCGTTATATTTTGTTTGCTCAACTTCTTAGGTCTGTTGTTGTAGCTCATAATTGATTTCTGGAATGCAAGTTGTAGACATTTCATTTGTATGCCTTTGTGACTCAGTTATGTTTTTCATCTTACAATATAAGCAAAAGACAGGGCCTAAATATATGTAAACAAATGATGAACTCTCGTGTAATAATACTGATCCCCATCCAGAACCGAAGGGACAATGACACATTTTCAATGAAACACAACCCACTTAGGGATTTCCACAATATCGTCTTATCTTTAAAATGAAAAACTTACATCAAAAGGTGAGATAAGTCACCATTTATATTTAATTATGATTTATGATCCACTTAAGCATTGACACCTGCTCCAAATCAGTTTACTTTTTATTTTTGTGTCCAGAAGAGAAAATTGCGTTTATCTGTTGCTTAAGGACTTGAGGGATTACAGAATGATTGCACTACTCTGGTTTATGTCCATGGTTGCACAAGGGGAAATCCAGATGGGGAATATTTGCTTTGGATTTGTGCAAGAAATTTCCAGGGGTTTGTTTATGTTTGTTTCTTCTTCTGTCTTCTGGAAACTTCACATTTTTAGGGTCTACAGCCGTGCTTGCAGGATATCCCTGACTGTACATGTGGGTCATTTCATTAATAAGGTTCACCTGGTAGTACAGTGACTGAATTGGAAAGACTCGTCCTAATTGTACTGCTAAATGAAAACCATTTGCCTCTTATATGTCTTTTTTTATGAAACCCTAAAGTGTTCTCATGTTAAAGTGTTTTATAGCAAGTTGGTTTAGTACTTAATAACTGAAGTCCAGGGCAAAAATGCAAGCCGACTGTCTTTGTCCTCATTGTAGCCTATAGCAACTAACATCCTGTTACTAACACACAGTGAGCTCCTCAAAGGAGGTTTCCACCCGCTAATGCAGCAAACCCAGAAACGTGTACTGAAAGCCTATTGTGAACCAGTCACTCTGCTGGCAGAGTGTACACTGGGGTGGACCAAATGGACGTGGCTTTGCCTTCAAAGACCCCGGTCGTGGAAATAGTTATACAGCAGATAAAGAGACAGACAAATTTAGGATTGGGATAAGTCCCTGGAGGAGAAAGGAAGAGAATTCCTGTTGAGAGAGAAGAACAGGGAGTCGTTGGGCAATCCGTGAAGGCCTCTGTGAGTCCCTATTTCCTCACAAGATGCACTGATTAAAAGACACATTGATATTATACGTTCCCGTAAGAAAAAGATGTGGCTGATTAAACTATAACCCAAAGCTTTCCTTTAATTAGAATCTCTATTTATACTTATCAGAAGATATTATTCTTGGCATATTTAGACATAGATTTTTTTTTAAATCATATGTCACCTTTGGGTGAGCGTAAAAAGGAAAACGTAAGCAAAATAAATTGTTTGAGGGGCCGGCCCTGTGGCCGAGCGGTTAAGTTCGCGCGCTGCGCTGCGGTGGCCCAGGGTTCAGATCCTGGGCGCGGACATGGCACTGCTCGTCAGGTCACCTTGAGGCGGCGTCCCACATGCTACAACTAGAAGGACCCACAACTAAGATATACAACTATGTACGGGGTTGGGGGGGGGGAGGGTTGCGGTTTGGGGAGATAAAGCAGAAAAAATAAAAGATTGGCAACAGTTGTTAGCTCAGCTGCCAATCTTTAAAAAAATAAAATAAAATAAATTGTTTGAAGTAATTCTAAAATTTTCCATGTTCAGAGTTCAGTTGGGAGTGAGTGAAGGAGAAGCAGCAGAAAGACCTGGTGTGGAAAAGGATTGAGAAGCCCTGCTGTTTAGAGAGATGAGACTAGGGCCGTGGGAGTAGGGGACGTGCAGAACAGAGACGCACGGGGAGAAATACCGGAAATGCTGATGAGAATAGCCTGGCAGCTGGCAGAGTGGAAGGAGGCAGGAGAGGGGATGCCTGAAGGAGCCACATCCTGAGAAGTTACCAGGAGATGTGACCCTGGACTGGCATGTGCACTGTTTCTGGCGAGAGAAGAGATACTTTCTTCTTTGAAAGGACAGAAGGAAGAGGAAGTAGGAGCTGAGTCAGGTAGGCTTTTAGATTTGAGATGAGAGGATTACAGGGTTTCAGTGGGAAGTTTTCTAGTCTCTCCATTGAACAGGAGACAAAGACACCAGCTCAAGAGGAGGACTTGCTGGGAGGAGATTATTGGGGGTTTGAGAATTGACAAACATTATCAAATAATCTTTGCAAAAGGACAGAAATGTATCTGACTAGAAATCCTGTAGTTGTGTGGGAGAGTGTTGCAGGCCCGCTGGAGGCTGGGGCTTCTACAATCGGTCCACTTTGGGGCTGGAGGGATCCAGCAACTGTTTCCTATATGGGAGATGCCAGAGTTGTATTTGTTTGTATTTCTCCTGTGTTAGAGTTTGCTCAGCAAAGGTCTTAGGAGAAACCTCAAAGGAGTCACAGCACTTGCAAGGAAATAATTGTAGTAAAATATTGGGCCACACTTTCAGAGCATTCACTATGTGCCAAGCTCTGTTTTAAACACTTTGTATGAATTTGCCCATTCAGCCCTTAAAATAGTACTGTGAGGTAGGAATTATTATTACTGCATCTCCATTTTATAGGTGAGGAAACTAAGACACAGGTAGGTGAAATAACTTGTCCAAGGTCACAAGTAGTAAGTTGGAGAGCCTGGGATCAAAATGTGGCAGGCAGGATCTGGAGGCTGTGTTGGAAACCCCTGCGTGACAGTTCTTCTAATTGTAATGTTCGCCCTGTGATTTCAATGAAATACGGTCATAAATAAGAAAAAGAGGAGACTGGTGGATAGAAAGAAAATTGTAGGGTCAATAAATTCAAGGATTTGATAAATTCCTTATCAGCCATGTTAAGGGTTTGGATTTTCACCTATGTGTGACCAAAAAAATAAAAAAAAATAGTGTTATACAGAAGGAAAGGGTAATTAGACTCATGTCTTTTTGAAAAGTCATGTTGCCACAGTAGATAAGAGATTGAGAACCAGCAAGACTGGAGCACAAAGATCCTTTAGAAGGCTCTTCCAGCATTTCACTACAAAAGTTAGTAGCTTCCTAAGAGACTGATTGTGGGGGTGAAAAACAATAAACACATGGGAGAAACATTTAAGAAGAACTAACAGGACTTTAGGTTTCATCGTGAGGAGGAGGAGTCAAGGAAGAGTCTCAACTTTTTGGATAATTTAACTGGATGTCGGAACCAGCCATCAAGATAGAAACAGAAGTTTAAGGACTGTAAGGGAAAACAGGTTTTCAATTTTGGATATTTTGAGTTTGAGATGCCAAAAGGATATCTAGATGGAGGGCATGAGTTAGGATGTGGCTACATGAATATGAGCACAACGGAAAAACCCAGGCTGAGTTTCAATCGACTTAAAGCTACCAGATTGTTGGTTGTAATTGAAGTCATGGAGGGGATGAGCTCACCGAGGGGCACTGTGCCAGGGGGAGGATTAGGACGGAAACCTGAGATGGGCTGGGGAGACGGAGGAAGCGGGAAAGAAGGCAGAGGAGGACTGGTTAAGAGAGGCAGGAGAGCAATCAGAAGAGTTTGAAGTCGTGGAAGCAATGAGAGGAAACATTTCAAGGAGCAGGGAGTGACCCAGAGCTGCAGAAAGGTCAAGAAAGATAAAGCTGAAAGTGTCCACTGGATTTATTGACAAGGAAGTCATCGGTGACCTCAGTGAGAGGCATTACATTGAAGCAAAAAGATTTCAGGAACGGGAGTGGGAACAGGAAGGTGAAGAGGCAGAGATAGCAAGTATAGACAAGTCTTTGAAAAAGTTAGTTAAAGTGGATGAAAGAGACAGAGCTATAGCTAGTGGGGTCAAGTGTTTATTTTAAGACGGGGGATGAAGAATGTTTAAGTAATGCTTAGAAGAATCCAATACAGAGGAAAAAGCTGAAGATACAAGGAAAAAATCATCAAGAGAGAAAAGTCTCTAAAGATGTCAGGATGGGACAGTGTCCTGAGCAAAGATGGAGAGACAGGGACAGATACATCTTTCATGACAAACAGGGAAAGACTTAACATGTGTGACGTATGTGTTTAGGTATAAGTGGACAGTCATCACTAGTGACAGGAAGTGAAAACGTCTCCTGTGATGGCTTGTCTTTTCTCTGAAACATGAAAGGTGAGGTCATTTGCAGAAAGTAAATGGGTAATAGGAAAGTCAATGATCTAAGAAGAAAAAAGACTATTTGAAATAACCACTGCAGAGAACAGGAGAGAGAAAGCAAAGTTGGCACAGTCGGAATGTTTGTTGTTATTGTTAGACATGCTGTATTTGTCATGGCACCAAGAGGCATCCTTGGGTATTTTCTTCTTCTGATGTTCTCAGCATCCTGGGTAAAAATGTGGAGAAACATTCATCAGGGATGGGATTTTTAATAGGCAAGTGTAATGAAGAGTATCTGGGTTAAGAGTATAGACAACGTGAACAACACAGTGGTTGAAGAGATGAGTCATAGAATTCAAACGAGGTAAGGAAGAAAATGAATTCAGGACAGGCCTGGAGTGGAGCTCCTCTCTGCCTTCAGGTCCTGCTGAAGTCACAAAACATGTACTTAACTGATGTGCTCAAAAAAAAGTGCTCAGCTTGAAAATTGTGATCACAATTTAACTTTCTTCCTGCTTCCCCATCCCTTTGAATTTTATAAGGTAGAGCGCAAACTTGCTGGCCCTGAGTGAAAACTCTTGCACGCCTCTGCCTATTTTGCACACTCATAGGTAAGGGAGACTCCTATAGCCACTTTATGTTCCAAATACAGTTTTGATTCAGTGTTCAGGATACCCGTTCTCATGTGATAATCAAAATCCGAAATTCAAGGGCTGTTACATCTTTGCCCTTCCCTAAGCTTCAGGATGCAATACTCCGGAGATGAAGGGCCTTCTTCCCTCTTCTCTGCTGTCCTCGGTTTATCTCCTCCCACCCCAGAGAGCTTTCCTTCCTCACCCCAGGAGCATATACACACCCATCACTGGGATTGGATCCATTTGATTGACCTCAAACATCCAGTATTTTGATGTTTGTCTACTTGTTTAAGTGTCTGCATTTTCTTTTTATTTTCTTTGCTAATGTCTGTGTAGATTTAGAATGTGTGGCAGAATAATTTATTTAAATAGTAAAAAAAAATATATTCTTTTATGATTTCCTTTGTCCTTTCATTTCCTGCTGATGGCCAGACTTTGCAATATACTCTCTCAAGAAAAACAAAAGTAGCTTGACTCCAACAGCTTTTCTGTCTTCTGTTGGAAACCTTAGTTCTTTGTAGGGATTAACCTAGTGTTCCTTTAGGGGAAGGGCAGAGGAAGAGGGCTTCTGATAGATAGAGTGAAAGGATAAGCTGGAAGGCTGGGACGGGCCCAGAGACTCACAGAGTGATGGAAGAATCCAGAATCCAGATGCTTATGTTTCCAGCCTGAATGAGTTTCCTGTGACTGCTGTGACAAAGTACCACAAACCCGGGGCGCTTGGAACCACTATCTACTAATTTCCCAGAGACTGGGTATTTTCTTTTTTTCAGTGTACAGCCATTCTAACAACAACAACAACAGGCCTAGGAGGAAAATTCATAATATGTAATATTTAGCATGGCTATATTAAAGGAAACTTCCTCAAGGACATCTAGGCTTACTTTCAACCAAGAAGATCTGGGCCTGCCAACAGACTTAATTCTGTCAATTTGACGTGATGACATAAGTTCTCATTGCAGGGATTCATACCAAGTTTCAAGAGATTTTGCAGTTAAATAAATCAATTAACACTTTAGCACACCACCCATCTATTTAATTCTTAGGTACAATATGACCAGTTAACTACCTCCACCAGGACCTTTGGAGCAAAGCATAGCGATCGACTCTACCCTCCTGCTTCCCATTTCCATCATTTCATCTCCTTGTCTCTAGCATTTAAGCACTTCCATATGGCCTCTGTCACTCAGAGCTCATCACTTCTACTAAAATCAAGGTGCCCATTTCAATGGATGCACCTCCCACTGTTCTCCCCAGCTGTAGAGCAGTTAGAGACCAGTTAGTGTTTCCCTCACCTATGCAATTTCGAATATCTTAGTAAGTGAAGTGTCTTCTGGGCCCTATCAGTTGACACAGTAAAGGAGAAGATGAAACGTTTGCATAGAATAATCTACCACAACATTGTCATCTCCCCAAGCCATTAGATTCCTTTCTCCACATTACGCCAGTTCTGGAATTTCAGCCACATTAAATTCAGTACACCATTCAATCGGTGGTTCAGTCATCAAAGCAAACTGTTTTGTCCACTTCCAACTACTTGAACTAATGCACGCAATTTAGATTCTCAGGAAAGTGTACCCCAAACAATGCATTTGGTCTGATCCAACATTATATTGGGTTTGTTGGTCTAACAATCTTAGAATCCATTCCCACGCATGTTCGCCACTTTTCTGCCAATATAAATTAGCATGATTTAGCAAAGATTTGTATGTACAAGTTGTCTCTTCCAAGATAAAACTTTGCAATACTCCCAGCCTGAGTAGGCTGGTGGATGATTGTATTTATGAGTCTGAAGGAAGGAACATTAATGGTAACCCCGTGCAACAGACCTGCCTCTGATGAAATTTCATGTGGGCTTTAAGCAAGGAGAGGCTACTCTCCTCAGACAGCAGAAGAGGGGCACGTCTAATGGCAAGAGAAGACTCAATAGGATTTGCTGTTCAAGATTCTCATTTTCACCCTTCTCCAAAATCTCAGTCCTATTTCTTTCTTTCTTTTTTTTTTTTTTAAAGATTTTTTTATTTTTTCCTTTTTCTCCCCAAAGCGCCCCGGTACATAGTTGTATATTCTTCGTTGTGGGTCCTTCTAGTTGTGGCATGTGGGATGCTGCCTCAGCGTGGTCTGATGAGCAGTGCCATGTCCGCGCCCAGGATTCGAACCAACGAAACACTGGGATGCCTGCAGCGGAGCGCGCGAACTTAACCACTCGGCCACGGGGCCAGCCCCACTCCTATTTCTTTCTAATCCTTCTCCTAGCCCTCTTAAGAAATCTACCAAGGCTGTGAATTCAACTTGTTTTGTAAATATACAACCTGAATAATATAATATTTATTTGGAGTCATTAGCTTTGCTACACTGTGGCTATAAGAAATAAGACATTTTTAAAGCCACTAATTCTCTGACTTACAATTTTCTGACTGTAAACTGAGTTGGGAGTTCAAAGCTCTGTCACATCTTTTTCTTTCTTTAAGATCTCCGTTGTAGTCAGAAATGGAAATCCCAGGCCACAGCCCTTGTGGTCACCATCCGCATACACGTACTGTGGTGTTGAGGTGCAGCAACTGCTCTGTGTGCCAATACGTTTCTTTCAACCAACACTTTATCCCAGACAATGACAGGTGAAAATGTTAATACATATTAATTGTATAATTATATTAATATATACAAAGTTGCTTTTAATAAATACATGTGGGGACTTCCAATTCTAAATGTTAAGCAGATTACTGCAAAAGTTCTCAAAACTTTCATATGCTAAAGTGCAATGTATATGAAGAATCTTTTTCCCCAGACAATCTTATTGAAGTAATGTTCCTCGGGACATTCTTAGGAAATGCGGCTGTAAGCCTTAGCTTCTTGTGTGGCCCCTTTCGACGCACCTGGACTAAAGTCTTGGGGTTTCTTCCTGTATTGTTATTGTATTGCTGAATAACAACTTACCATAAACTTAGCTCCTTAAAAAATTTCCACATCAATTTTCTCACAGTTTCTCTGGTAAGGAGTCCAGGCGTGGCTTAGCTAGGCCCGCTCTTAGTTCTTACAAGGTATCAATCAAGTGTCGGTGAGGGCTGCAGTGCCGTCTGAGGCTCAACTGGAGACCGACTTCCTTCTGTTGGCAGGATTCAGTTCCTTGGGATTGTGAAAGTGAGGGCTCTTGGTTCTTGCTGATTGCTGCCAAAGGCCACTGTCAGCTCCCAGAGATTGCCTTCTGTTCCTGGCCACGTGGGCTTCCCCACACAGGCAACTCACAACATGCAACTCGCTTCTTCAGAGCTGGCATGGGAGTGAGGAACTCAAACGAGACGGTCACTACCATGTGTAATCACAAATACATAAGCACATTGTCCCTATTCTGTGTTTAGAAGCAAATTGCAGAACCCCCAACCCCAACATATACATACTCAAGGGAGAGGATTCCCCAAAACAGTGGAAAGGGAGACAGGGATCACATCTGACTACCTTGAGAGTATTCCTGCCACACTTCCATTTTTGGAATGGGCCTTTGTTTCTACCTGCTCACAGTCTATTAATTACCTCACTTGGAGGAAGTGGTCAGGTTTATCCGCATTACATTGGCCAGATTGTCAACTTTCCGCTTTCTGTTGCTTGGCAACTTCAGAGGAAAAATACAACTAGATGTTACTCCATCATAGCCAACTCAACAAACCAGGTTTTCTTATCTTTCCTTTGTGCTGTGTTCCATTATCTGCTCTCTACCATCAAGAAAGTTCCTGCTTCAGGTCTCGATGCATAAAGGTCCTAGGGAGTCTTGAGAATAGGACATGAGTCAAGAATTGGGACATGGAGACGTCATGGGGAAATTCAGGCCACATGAAATTTTGCAGCACTCAGCCACAGGAACTCTCCAATGGAATCCAGAGGCCATTTTCCTTTGTGGCCAAGCTGGTGCTCTCTTCATGTGGAAATATTAGCAGCTATCAATATTCCGCTTTTTAAAAAATATTTCCAGGAATTATCCACTCTGGTATAATGTGACGCCACATTTTTAAATTCAAGGACAGCTTCTCTCAAGCTGTTTCTAAATGACTTCTTCCTGCCATCATGTGTTAGTGCCCAGGAAATATAATTTTTAATATTAAGCAAATGTAATTGTTAGGGTGACTCAGATGCCAGAAATATATAGAGGACATACCAAAGCCAAACAAAGATGACTTGGGGGCATTCATGCTTTTCAATATCTCTTTTTTTCCCATTAGCATGGGTAGTTAACAGTTAATTGAAACTTCAAAGTGGCACTTGTACAAAAAGGCCGCCCAACTCATAAAATTCAATAGCGATTGTGGTGTTCCCTACTTTGAAAATATCCTCTTAACTAATTTGCTTTATCATCTTTCCAAGATGTGTCCCTTCTGATTTGAGCAACCTGGAACAAAGTGGCCCATTTGGCTCAGTCTAGTATTTCTTTTGGCACGTAATCTCATAACATAGCAGTACAATTGACTTTACATTCACTGTAGAAAAATTGCCCTGCCAACATTTGCTAATAACACTATCTTTCTTTACCTCTGGGCAGCTATTATTCTCTAGGTAGAACCAGGAACATAAGAGATGTTCATTATTTTTTATAAACTTGTTTTTTATCTAAAACTATTTTCTAAATCAAGGAATTCTTGAACTTTTAGAAAAAGAACTGGTTATGATCCAAAGTTGATATTAGAGTAATTTGGCTGGGTTATTTAATGTTTTTTCCCATGGATGCAATGATATAAATTGTGGTTAGATTGAGTAGGTTATTCACTTCTCAGCTCGTGATTGTGTTGATGTTTTGGCCTAACTCCAGACTCACAAATAAGTCTTTATGATTTCATAATATCCTTACAGTTTTTTATTTTCGTATTCCATTTCCTTAAAGTGGTAAATTGCTATGGTAATGCTTCAGTTTTGGTACTGTTTTCTGTCTGTTGTTTGAGACTGCTAGTAGCAATGCCAACTTGTGTTTATTAGAACTACAACTCCATTTTTTTAAAATAATGCTTTACTACCTAACCTAACTAGTGTAATTCCGAAGACATGAGCCAAATATTTATGATAACAAATATTGAGGGACAAAAGTATGAATTTCAGGGGATAGTCCTTGAAAATGGACCATAAAATTAGGTAAAGTTGTTTTAGGTTTTGAATAAGATTGATTGCTTTATGTATAGAGCAGTCGCCCCATGACTCAAAATGGTATTGACTTGTTTTTTTAATGAATATGGACACCAGTTCCATTGTACAACATATCTATCCCAAGTATTTCAGAGTTTTATGATAGATTTTTCATCAAGATATTAAGAAGTAAAATTTTATGCGAAGAAAACAATAAATGATGGCTGTCAGAATTAGGTCAATTATTGTATTTCTTCCAAATTAGTTTCCTTGCCTGAGGAAAATAAAGCAAAAATAAAGCAAAGCAAAAAAAAATTTAAAAACATTTCAAAAACATCTTCCATCCTAAAATTCATCTTCTTTCTCTAGTGCTTGTTTATTTCACTTGTAGCTGTTGAGCAAATGATTTTAATTACGATACAACTATGGCTTCTTAAACCATATTTCTGAATCTGGGTCCAGGGGTGAGAGAATGAAGAGTTCATATTTTAATTACAAGAAACTTCCAAACAAAATTCTTTCAAAATTCCTTCAAATATAATGTTTATCAGTAAATAATGCTATTTTTTCAATGTCAATATATCAATATTATTCTCTCAATATCAATAAATGATGCCAAAGGATTGACTACATATATTTTTTAAAATTCTTTCTTGGAAAAATAGAGAAAGACATCGAGAGCAATAACATTATTTCCAACATTTTTGGCATTTCTCTATAAGTGAGAGCCCATTCAGTTTCCTTTCATGGGGTCATAATCTAGTCAAGGGCAGGAGCTCTCAAAAAGAGATGTTTTTGTCACTCAGGGGATATTTGCCCCTCAGGGCAATATCTGAAAATGTTTTTTATTGTCACAACACAACGAGAGAGTACTACTGGTATCTAGTGGGCTGAGGCTAGAGATGTTGCTAAACATTCTACAAGGCACAGAAGAGTCCCCACAACAGAAAATTATTGACCCCAGAATGTCAATAGTACTAAAGTCAGGAAACACCTAGAGGCATTATTCATGAAGAGGAGCCACAGGGGCACTTTTCTTTGTTATATGAGGTATTATTAAACCTAGTGATGGTGAAAAGCTTCAAGAAAAGTCTAAGATATAAACCTAGAAAGAAAAAAAATCAGGATACTGAGTATCCAGGAAGAAAAACTTTAAGAATCAACCTGAGCATGGAGAAAAGAACTGGGACCCAAATAATGATCCTCAGAAAGTCAATTCATGTTTAGATGATGAATCAGAACGGGGGATTAAGATTCCAGAAAGACCTGTTGTCATGTGAAATCTAGTCAGGAGGTTGCTACATCATTTTGGCTTGACAAAACAAAGATATCTGAGGGAATTATGATTCTTCCTTGGACACAAATCTTGTTGATTTGACTAATTAACTTGCCAAAATAGTATTAAATTATGTTGCTAATGAGAGCTAGTTTGTAGATGCTGTTCCCATATATGAAAAGTACTCCATGTTAAATTCAACAAAGTTATAGTTAGGTCTAGAGGTTAGGTCTCAGAGACCAATCAGATAATGTACAAATTTGCACTGGAGAATGAGGAGGAAAATAGGGAAAATCTAAACTTTTTTGTTAGAAAATTAACACTCAGTGCTTGATCCAATATTAATAGTGATCAGCATTGATACTGCAGGCAAAATAATATTATTTTTTATGTGCTGAATTTTGCCCCCCCTCCCCGAAGAAAAAAGAAATACGTTGAAATCCCAACCCCTAGTTCGTGTGAATGTGACCTTATTTGGCAATCTGGTCTTTTCAGATGTACTCAGGTTAAGATGGAGTCATTAAGTGGGTCCCAATCCAATATGACTGGTGTCTTTACAAGTAGAGGAGAGACCCAGAGAGGAGACCACCAAGTGAAGACACAGAGACACAAGGAAGGAAGATGGCCATGTGAAGACAGAGACAGAGATGGGAGTCATGCTGCCACCAGCCAAGGAACCCCTGGGGCCACTAGAAGCTGGAAGAGGCCAGAAGGACTTTCCCTTTGAGGTTTCAGAGGGAGCTGGGCTCTGCTCACACCTTGATTTTAGACTTCTAGCCTCCTGAACTGTGAGAGAATAAATTTCTGTTGTTATAAACCATTCAGTTTGTGGCACTTTGTTTCGGCAGCCCTTGGAAACTACAACATGTCTATTGATGTGAGAAATTCCTTGTAGGCGGCGGGAGTGGAGAGGATTCCCCCCTTGAAATTAAAAACAATCAAAATTGTGGAATTAAATCGTTCAGTTATTGTCTCCTCTTTGAAGTATGAGCTGAGCGCACCGTTGGGGACCACACAGCACCGCCTTCTGGGCAGCTCTCTTAATTGCTCAACCTACTGTAAAGACACTTTTCTTGCAATAATAAAAAACAATTTATCGAGCTCCTACTACTTCAAAATATCGTGTTAGCTCTCCTGGGAGTATGGCTATATAACTCCATCACTATAATACACAACAAAAGACTGACAAGCGCCAAAATCTAGGATAAAAAAGGGAGAAGCAATTATAATTCTTACCAAACCGAATTAAAAATTAACCCAGTGCATATTATTTTCCTTTGAAAAGTGTTAAAATAAATGAAAATGTTAACCCTCTTGTTCAAGAGTCAGTGAAGTCTTTCATTCAAATAATTTCAGATTAATTTGCTTCTTTAGGAAGTTATAGTCTAGAAAATTTATATATAGACAAATAAATTCCTATACACATATCCTTGATATATATATAATATATATATTGTGTTCATAATTAGTATTACTATTTATCGAAGAAACCACATAAATTGGTCCATAAGGCTAGAAAGTCTGTCTTATAATCTTATGAAATCACACAGGAAGTGAAAAAGCAATATACATAAATACTTAAATACTCTCTATACATATTTAACTTAATCAGGCTACTTTACTCATTAAACATAAAAAGTACATGTATACCCACATTTAAATATATGTATGTTAGTGACCATTCCACATAATTCTTTTTGGTTTATTTGATCTTTTTTTGAGTTGCCCATATAAGGAAATATTGATCAATATTGACCTATGCAGCCATTTTCATCCAGGTGTAATTTAAAAAGGCATTTTGGGATGACTGCTCATTATTTTTATTTTTGATGTGATTGAGGCTTTTAGAGTGAATATGGTTTTCATTAATATGGCAAAAGCACTTGTAATCTTTCTTTTTGTAGAGGAAGATTGTCCCTGAGCTAATATCCATTGCCAATCTTCTTTTTGCTTGAGAAAGATTGTTCCTAAGCTAGGATCTGTCCCAATCTTCCTCTACTTTGTATGAGGGACACTGACACAGCATGGCTTGACGAGTAGTGTGCAGGTCTGTGCCTGGGATCCAAGCCTGTGAACCAAAGCAGAGCATGCAAACTTAACCACTACGCCCCTGGGCTGACCCTGTGCTTGTAATTTTTATTTCATTTTCTGCTATCTCAACACACAAAATCCCATGGGAACATAACTAAGTTTATACATTGCATACTTGTATTGATTATGTCCACAGAACTTCAAATTTTGATTAAAAAATCAATTCAGACAAATAGAAAAGATTAAACTCCCTTAAATTTGTTGATATCTACTTGTTATACCTTACAAAAGAACAGAGCCGAAAATTGTGTATTGAACTGCTACAAAGTAATCAACTGTTCTGACTGACAGGGCCCACAGATTTTGCAGCCATGTTCGTGAGCGACACAGTCCTTGTAGTTTTACTTTTTCTTATAAAGTCAAATGGTTTTGATGGGAGGGTAATGCTGGCCCCATGAAATGAGTTGGGCAATGTTCCCTCCTATCACATTTCTGAAAGAGTTTGTACAGGATTGATGTTATTTTTCTCTTAAATGTTTGAAAGATTCACCAATGAAGCCATTTTGTACTGGAGTTTCCTGTGTGGGAAGGTTTGGATTGTGAATTCAATTTTCTTTAATAGATAGAGCACTATTTGAGTTGTCCGTTCCTTCTTGAGTGAGCTTTTGTAGTTCGCAAGATCTTTGGGGAATTTTTTCTTTTTAATTTTAGCAAGCTTGTTGGCAAAAAGTTGTAATATTATCAGAGTATCCTTTTAATATCTGTAGCATCTGTAGTAATAACCCATTAGTTATTTCTTATATTGGCAATTTGTGTTCTCTCTTTTTCTAGATGAGTCTAACCAGGGTGTTGTCAATGTTGTTGATCACTTCAAAGAGCAAGGCTTTGACTTTGTTACTTTTCTCTATTTTTATTTTACAGTTTTGTTTATTTCTGTCTTAATCAGTTTGGGCTGTTACAACAAATAGCTATAGAATGAGTGGCTTAAACACTAAACATTTATTTCTTACAGTTCTGACAGCTGATAAAGGTGCCAGCAGATTCAAGGTCTGGTGAAGGCCCCCTTTCTAGGTCGCAGATGCCCACCTTCTTGCTGATTCCTCCCATGGCAGGAAGAGAGAGCATCTCTTGCGTGGCATGTCTTTCCTCTAAAGGCACTAATCCCATCACAAAGGTTCTGCTTTCACAACCTAATTCCCTTTCAAAGGCTCCATCTCCAAATGTCATCACATTGGGGGATTAGGACTTCAACATATGAATTTTGAACAACACAAACATTTATTCCATAGCAATAACTACTCTTATTTTTGTTATTTCCTTCCTTCTACATACTTTGAGTATACTTTGTCCTTCTTTTTCTACCGTCTCGCAGTAGAACCTTAGAATATTGATACTAAACTTTTCTTATTGTCTGATATAAGGGTTTGAAGCTATATATACGTCTGAATACTGCTTTAGCTGTATCTTACAAATTTTGATATATTGTATTTTCATTATCATCAATTCAAATATTTTCTAATTTCCTTTGTGATTTTTTTGAATGTGTTTTTAATTTTCAAATATTTTTTCAAATAATTTCCAAATATATGAGTTTTTCTAGTTATTGTTATTGATTTTTAAATTTAATTCACTTGTGGTCACATAATATATTCTGTATTACTTTAATCCTGTAAAATTTCTAAGGACAGTTTTATGGCCCTACATATATTCTCTTGTTTATATTAGCATTTATTCTATTGTTTATATTATACCATCAGCACTTGAAAAGAACATGTACTCTGCCACCGGTCTATCAATATCAGTCAGGACTAGGCAGTTGCTAGTGTTTTTCAGATCCGTGTACTCTGCCACTGGTCTATCAATATCAGTCAGGACTAGGCAGTTGTTAGTGTTTTTCAGATCCGTGTACTCTGCCACTGGTCTATCAATATCAGTTAGGACTAGGCAGTTGTTAGTGTTTTTCAGATCTTTTAGATCTTTGCTGGTTTTTGTTCAGTTATGTCAATTCCTGAAAGAGGAGTGTTAGTCTTCTACTCTTTTTGTGGAATTTCTCACTTTAGTTCTGTCCATTTTTGCTTCATCAATTTTGAATGTCTCATTATGTACAATTACATTTATAATTGCTATGTAGTATCATTATGTTATGTCTTCATCATTATGCTATGTCTATTTTATTATGAAAACTCTCTTTTTAACTTTGGTAATACTGTGTTCTTAAAGTCTGTTGTACCTGATATAGCAATTTCAGCTTTCTTATCCTTACTGTTTGCATAGTATATTATTTTTTAAATCAATTTGCTTTCAACCTATGTTTTGATATTTAAAGTGTCTCTTTTGTAGACAGTGTGTAGTTGGGACTTATTGCTGTACCCATTCTGACAATCTCTGCCTTTTAATTGGAATATTTATTAACATTTAATGTAATTATTGATATGGTTGGATTTAGGTCTAATATCTTATTATTTGTTTTCTGTTTGCCCCTCTGTTTTGTTCCTTTCGTCTTTCTCTTCTGTCTTCTTTTGGATTCTTTGACCCTCTCTGGATTCTATACTTTTAAAATTGCACTTTAATTCATATTGTCTTCTTAGCTATATCTCTCTGTATTTTTCTTTATTTTTTTTTAGTATTTGCTCTCAGTTTTACAATATATATCTTTATCTTTTTACAGTACATAAGGTTAATATTGTACCAATATATAAAAAATATAGAAATGGTGAAACAGTATGAATCCATTTCTCCCGTCACCACCACATCTGTTGTCCTGATACTGTTGTCTTATGTATTACACCTAATAACATTATAAATCCCCTGATGCAATGTTATACTTTTTGTTTTCAACAGTAATATTTATTTTAAAAAATTTAAGAAAAAAACATCTTTTATCTTTACCCATATATTTATCTTTTCCAACGCTCCTCATTCATTTCTGATGACCCAATTTCCCTCTGGTACCATTTTTATTCAGTCTGAAAAACCTCTTTTAACATTTTTTATAGTGCAGGTTTGTTTTTTATAAATTATCTTAGTTTGACTTTACCTGAAGATGCTTTTGCTTTACCTCAATTCTTGAAGGATATTTTCACTGATCGTAGAATTTCAGATGGACATTTAATTATTTCTTTTACAATTGTAAAGATGTTCTGGTCCCCATAGTTCCTGTTGAAGTGTTGACAGTCCTTTGCATGGTTATTCCCTGTGTCTAATGTGTTGTCTTGCTCTGGCTACTTTCAAGACTTTTCTCTTAATTTGGATTTTCTATTTATCTTTGTGTTTTACTATTATATACCCAGGCATGGGGTCACAACTTTAATCGTGTAGTCAAAGTGATGATCATCATTAACGGGACAGATTGAAATCATGTTTTATATGATAGGATGAACTTTTCTGATATTCCATCCAAAGACAAATAACCTCAGTCTAATAATGTGGAATGATCAGTCAAACCCAAATCAGAGGGCTTTCTGAAAAAATAAGTGGCCTATAACTTTCAGAAGTGTCAAAGTCATGAAAGGATAGGGACACACTGATGAACTATGACTAGGGTTATTTCAGAATGAAATAGACAAAAGCTATGTGACAGCACAATACAGCATGGGATTCTGGATTAGATTCTTTTACTCTATAGGTCACTACTGGGACGATGAGTGAAACTTGAACAGCATCCGAGGATTAGATGGTAGTAAGCATCATTATTAGCTTCCTGATTTTGAAAATTGTAGTTATAAAGGAAAATGTTTTTATTCACAGAAAATGCACACAACATATTCAGAGGTGAAGAGGCTTCATGTTGGCAGCTTATTCTCAAATGGTTTGGAAAAAAAGGGGAGGAAAAGAGAGATTTCATTTTATTATTCAAGGCTAAAATTAAATTTTAAATAATTTCATTTATTCTGGACTCTTTCCGGATTAAGGGGAGCAGGATTATGTTAGGTGCTCTGGAAGGGGAAGCAGAAGGGCCGGGCATTAGAAAAATCACAGCGAGCCCAAGCACAGGTGTTCATGACTTGTGTGACCTTGACCTGTTTCCACACTCTCTCTGAGACTTGTGCCTCCTTCAAAGATTTAGGATTAAAAACAGCTTTTTAGCAAGTTTGTTGTGAGAACCAGAAATGAGTTATGAAAAGTGCCTGACCCTGACAGATGCTTAAAGAAAATGTGATGTCTCCCTTTAGCCCTCTTTGTCCTTCTAACCAATCTGCCCGACATTACTCATTTCCCCCCAGAGGTCTTATTTTTCAAAGCTTTAATCATTGTCATGTTTGGAAAGTGGATGCACCTTTCCCACACCGTCCCCTTCACCTGGGTGGATATAGACACAGACGAGGCCTAGGACGTGGCGGAAGGAGAAGACGAAAAGCTCGGGCCTTAGAATTAACTGTAGGAGAGGAGCCCCCTGGATGTTAAGGGAGCGAAAAGCATATGTCTGTATTGCTAAGCGGTCTGCTTTCGTTGCCCACCTTTTAGCACAGCTAGCGTTATCGTAACTAAAAGATCTATCATGCAGCCGTGAGGCGGCTCCCCCAGGATGCCTTCTAACGCTTCTAAACGTGCACCGGTTGCCCATGGGCCCAAATCAGTTCTTCTTATGAATTCTTTACTTGATGAGTGGCCAAAGAGGAAAATGGAGATTCCTTTTTAAATCTTTTTTTTTTTTTTTGCTTTTCACTTGTCTTTATTACTCATATTCAGAAAATTATCAAGGCCTATTAATTAGACATCCTAATATTTCTCAAATTCACCCCTTTTCTCTGTCTCCTTTGCTGCCACATTAGTTCATACTGATTATTTCTGGCACTGCAGTGTCTTACCTCCCCCCATCTATGACCTATACTGCAACCAAGTGAAGCACTTTTAAATGTACAAAGTTCATTATGTAGTATTTTTTAAACATTTTTTCTAATGGTTTGCTCTTACCTTGAGGGTCAAACCCAAACGTCTAAGCTGGGTGATGAGAGCAGCCTCTCGTCTCCACCGGTGATGCTCTCCCTGGTTCCTCTGTGCAGCACCGCACCCGAGTCGCTTGGGTTTCTGTGTCTCCGCACATGGCCACAATTTCTGTCTATCCCTTGCTTGCTGAACTCCTATTTGATTATTATAATGTCACATTATCTGCAAAATTTCTTTAACTTCTGCCAATCAGAGTTAAATGCTTCCAGAGTACTCAAGTTCGCCGTGCTCCGGACATACCTCTCTGCATTACCATTGTCTGCCTCCCACTCTACTCCACGAACTCCTGGAAGACCAAAGATGCTTCTATTGTATCTGTTTCTCCAAAGTCTAGCCTAGTCCCAGTGATGTGGGGGCTTCCCTGTACGTTTTCCAATAAATGAACAAAAGTCAGGAATGTAGGCAGTTTATGTTTTTGTTTTATATAAACTATTAAATGGAAATGTAAGATATGCATACTCTTTGCAAAATGAAAAACATTAGGTATTGATTTTAATCTTCAGGTTTTTTTTTCCCTTTCTGGAAACTTCAATAAAATAAAAAAGAAGAAAAGAAATCTTTATAATGCTACCTTTGAATACAATAAGACACATTTTTATTATCCAGAATTTTATTGGTGTTCATCAGGTGATTTCAAAAAGAAACGGCATCCTGCTCCCACACCTCTGCTTCTCCTTTGAACTTGATTGCAGCTTCTGGATGGGGTCTCCAGCGTCTCCAGAGGAAGAGCTTCAGCCAGCAGGGGCTGCGTACTGTCTGGGAGACGGAATGCTTCCTTCTCAGATGATGAGTGCTGAGTGTACCAGGAGCTTTGGGGCAGGGATATAGATAACATTGTACCCAAGCTTCATCATTTTTCCCCTAATGTCACAAAAAATAAATTTCCCCTTTATACTCACCTTTGAGAAAAGCTTGAGGGAGAAATAGATTGATGGGTCAAGTTCACAGGGAAAGGAAGGAAAACATGTGTTTATCTGTTTCTGTGAATGAAATCACATGCTGATTTGATCCAGTAAGCAAATATTTTGCAGGATTTAGCAGTTATTTATCATTGCACAAGGGTATAAAGTTCTGGGTAGATTATTCTTAAAAGAAAAAACTGCTTAATATATTTTCTTTATCCTTAGGTCTTTCAAAATACATCTGCATGTTTAAAGCACAATGGTATAGTTTGCAAAGTGTTCAGATAAATACAAAATCAGTGGCATTGTGGGGTGTTGTGGGTGTTGATAAAGAGGGTTAGCGTCTTATTCAGATGTTAGTTCTCCAAAAAAATATAAAGACAAAAGCTTCTCTTCTCAAGAATTCTTTGAGAATAAACATGCAATAAAATTGGATTTCTGTGGAGGTTAAATTTCCATATCAGTTAAAACACATTACTTTTTTCCCAAAATCAAATTTTGAAAGTAAATTTTCCATATTTTATTATAATATATGTAAATTCAAACCTCTAACCCTGAAAAAGTCAAAGTCATTGTTTGCATCTTTAAATTTATTCCTACCAGGGTATTATTTTAATACTTTTAACATTCTCTGACAGTTTCCCTAAGTCATTTTGAAAAGGATATTTCTTTGTGAGTCGTTATAATAAATTAGTGCATCAAAGTTGTCACTGGAAAATGAAAGGGTCTTGGTTTCTCAACTAAGCTTTTTCTAGTAATAAAATATTTAATATATTTCAGATCTTTTAATATTATTTTTTCTGATAGAATCACTTAATTCTCTTTTCAATTCTAGGAATCCTAGAGCAGTCTTCATGGTTCAACAATGACAGCGCTGACACTAGGAGAGCTCATTTCAAATGATCCTGAAGGAGAGAGAGAGAGAGAGAGAAGGAGAGAGAGCTAAAGAAATGAGGAAGGAGGAGGCAGAGGGAAAGCAGATCAGAATATATGCAGGTCATTAAACTACTTGGAAAACAGGAGTTTTTTCTTTAATACATATTGGGCCTAACAGATGAGTTGAAGGATCTTAATTTCAAGTGTTTTACTGAACATAAGTATGACTCTGCAAAATTCCATATGAACTATGAAGAGATCTAGAAAGCTATAAAAAGACAGCTTCTGAAAATCCACATGAATTAGATAAAAATTTCTGTTGTCTTAAGGGGAAAAGAAAGCTACAAGAAAAAGAAAACTACCAAAGTTTAGACTCTAATTATTGTAAAAATACCTCAGAATGTTTTACTTATGTTTTATTTATCTATTCATCATACTGTATGTTTTGCATATTTAAAAACCTTACTTCACTGTACCACATTTCAGAAAAAGAAAATTCCATTAAATCAAAACACTTTGACTCACTTGGCTTTTGTGTAGAGCTGTAGCAAATGTTTCACCAAGATTGTCATCAAAACTGAATCTCTGTTTAAAGCCTTAGAAACTAGCTTTGGTCCCATTAGATTTCATTTACTGATAACATTTGCATGCCCTTTAGATTAAGGGGAAGGAAAAAATAGATATAAATATTATTTCTGGGGTTTCTAAGTAGTGAAATCGTTGGCAGGTGCCTTAGCAAGAGCCATGATTATATGGCTAATTCATCACATGGCTCATCTAGAGCCATCGTGCAGGTGGATGCTGAGCCGAGGAGCCAAGACTGGGGCAGGACCAATGCAAGACATTTCAGTTGCCTTCAATCGTAGCAGGGATCCACTGGCCTTCTTGACAGATTGATAAAGTCAGCAGAAATTATTACCTCAACTGTGTTGCTCCATTGTTTCATACTATATATAGATATCTCCAAGAATAAAAAAGAAAGATAAGACACAAAAGAGAGAAATAAGTTAAGCAAAGCACTGAAACCTTTATATTTAACTAGACAATTGTTTTTGAGGCTCAATCAGCAAAATGATCCAATCTAATCTACATATTTGCATAAAGAAGTTTGGCCAATTCTACTTGGAGGGAAGTCAGTTGGGTCAGTTACGTAAGGATAGTGAGAGAAACTAACATAAGCAAGTTATTCATTTGTAATCTAGCCAACCAAAGAAACAAGGCATAAACAAACCTGAGAGGTGGCTTCCATATATATTTAGTTTAGTTTTTTGTGGGTTTTTTTTTTTTTTTTTTGGTGAGGAAGATTGGTCCTGAGCTAACATCTGTGCCAATTTTCCTCTATTTTGCATGTGGGACACTGCCACAGTATGGCTTGACAAGCAGTTGGGAAGTCCACACCCAGGATCCAAACCTGCAAACCCTGGGCCACTGAAGTGGAGCACGGGAATTTAACCACTACACCACCAGGCTGGCCCCCTACTTAGTATTTTTAATATTTAAAATTTTGATGATTTTAAAATTTGCAATTTAAGAAATAAAGGCTTTCTCTAGCTCCTAGCGTACTACATAATGGTGGAGTGAAACTTATTTGTTTTCACATCATTCTTAGTCTCTCAGAATTGAGTGGTATTAGTACTTTTGTTCTATTCATTTAAAAATTGTATTTGGGGGCCAACTCTGTGGCCGAGTGGTTAAGTTCGTGAGCTGCACTTCAGCTGCCCAGGGTTTTGTAGGTTTGAATCCTGGGTGCAGACATGGCACCACTCATCAGGCCATGCTGAGGCAGCATCCCACAAACGCACAACCAGAGGGACTCACAGTTGGAATATGTACTGGGGGTTTTGGGGAGAAGAGGGAAAAAAAAAGATTGGCAACAGATAGCTCAGGCTCCAATCTTTAAAAATATTTTTTTAGGGGCTGGCTCCGTGGCCGAGTGGTTGAGTTCATGTGCTCTACTGCGGAGGCCCAGGGTTCGGATCCTGGGCGCGGACATGGCACCACTCGTTAGGCCGCGTTGAGGTGGCGTCCCACATCCCACAACTAGAGAGACCTGCAACTAAGATATACAACCGTGTACCGGGGGGGTTTGGGGAGATAAAGCAGAAAAAAAAAAAAAAAACATTGGCAATAGTTGTTAGTCCAGGTGCCAATCTTTAAAAAACAAAAAGATTTTTTGAAAATTGTATTTGAGTGAATTCAGAAAAAGAATTTAACAATAATATATGTGTATTTATATAGTTGACTCTATTTTCAATATATCACACCATCAACAAGTCTAAGAAAAATGGAAATATGATACATTGTTTCATAAGCAATGTTTGATAAGCAAACATTAGCATGGTTATCATGATATGGAAATAAAAGTCATGTAGAGGAAAAGGAGAAGAGTATAGAGAATAAGTAAAAGGAGAAAATCTTCATTTCAGACTTTTTCTAACATCCACATAGAACTTTAACTTTTGCTTTAATTTCACTTCCATTATATTATCTATTTTGCAGTGAAATAGTCAATGAGAAATGAACAGGAGTTGAAATTTGCTTTTCAGAACAAACGGCCTTCTGGTTGGCTTGCACTCAGACGGCGGGAATCTTGAAGCAGCCCCTGCTGCAGTGGGCTGGAGATTTTAGGAGAGACAGTCACTCTCGATAGCCACAGATCAGCAGCCTAGATCTGTAGATCAATGTCCAAAGGGTGGCTTTTAACTAAGGTTGTAAATTGAAAGCATTTGAAGATGTTATACTCAGAAATATGGAGTGGGTAAAATATATGCAAATACATTAAAATACCATGAGATGGGCGAGAGGTGGATGGAATGGGAAGAGAGAGAAGAGTTAGTGAAATAAGGTTAATCAGAGTCCTGCTTAATCCATTTACTTAGACTTTATCACAAACTTCTCAGGCTTCCTAATGTTTTTCACTGTGATTTCATTCCATGGAAATGACAGTATTAATTGAAGACAGAAGAGATATGAATTCAGTTTAGACATATTCATGCTGAATAAGTTTAAATTTACTAGCGTGTTTTAGTTTACGAAATCCAGAGGCGTTAAAGATTTACAGTTATTTTTTTAAATCCATGAGTATTTTAGAAACCACTTTGAGTTTGCATCATCATGTCCACGACCACTTTAGATCGAGTCACACTTGTATATGGAAGCAGCTCTCAATTTGTATGGACTTCTTTAACTTTTGCTTTTCGTCAGTGTTTTTTCGGGCAGAGACATATAAGGAAACAAATCCTGTCTGCATTCAAAATCCTTAGTGCTCACTTTAATTCTGTAATATATGTAAGCCTTTTCAAACTGTGTTGAAAGTTCTTCGATGGTCAGTTTGCTAGATTAAAGATGCGAAGTGTTTCTAAAAATATGTTATTACGAGATAACCCAATGCAATCCAGCCTCTCTGAAAGACTGCAGGAGCAGGCCCCATAAGCAAGCAGATAGTTTCACCCTGTGAATTAGTAATGATCACAAGTAACTGTTCCTGAGCACCCATTGTGTCTAGGCACATCGATATTATTTATCTCATTAAAGCCTCAAGTTTGTCCCAAGAAGTGTTTTCCCTTCATGAGATATCACGTTCAAATATATCATTGGCTTCCCTGGGCCACATAAGAGGTGTCACAGCTGGTACTCAAACCATGGCTTTGCCCCTAAGATCTTGTGCCTCTTAGCTACAGTGAAAAAGAAATTTGAAAACCTATAATACCACCACTTCTTAGCTAGGTGTTTCATCAATATGTTCCTGCCTCACCCCTTCTCCTTTCCTTCCAAAATATCAGCTAGAAGAACAGCAAAGGAGTGGAGCCAGATGAAATTGTGGGCAAACATGTCCTATGACATTGGATAGCTCTTTTAATAGTCTCTGAACTTAATGATTTTATAAGTATCTTAGAATTTAGAGAAAATAAATGATGTTCCCAAAGTATGTTTGAGACCTAGGGATCTCACTGTGCTCCAGAGCCAGTGTTTGGAATTTGCAATCAGATGTCGTTCTGATTCCATCTTTATACTACTTACCTGTGTGACCTTGGATAAATTAGCCAGGTGACTGACTGTTTAACTCTAATCTGAACGTTTTATGTCAGGTAGACACAGCCCTGAAGTATCTCAAGAAGGAAGAATGTATTTCATATTTTGCTTCATGCCTTAAGTTTTATTCCAAGGCTGAGAGGATTGTCTATACATTTTATCACTATTTGGAGAATTCTAGAATTCGAAGCAGTTTAATATTTTTTGCAAATGCTGTGGAGATAGTGTTTTATGCTCCACTCAGTTTTTTCCTTCCTCTGAGTTAAAGGCTTGTTGTTCACTATTGCTCAATACCACCATGTCATGTTCAATTTGTTCTAAACATCATTAATGCCTGGAAGATGGAGAAGATTTTGGTCATTTAAAAATAGTTATTCCTTCATTGACGGAGACAGTTTAAGAGTCTGTTTTCCACATCAAAGTAGGTATGGTTTTTAAATGAGTATGCTGCTTAGACTTTAGCAAAAGTAATAGGAATCATTCATCATAATGTTATGTGTGTGTGTTGTAATGGCCTGAAGAATTTTTAAAGTTTTGCTTATAAGCAGTGTATATACATATATATTAAATATCTGTATATCACCACAGAGATATGCCACAGATATAAAACCCTTTCTCCTTATATATACATATGCATGTGTTTATAATCAAATACATGTCTGCAGTTCTAGTAAAAACAAGAGGCATCTTTCATTTCTGTGTTGACTGAAGGCTTCCAGTAGCAAGAACACTGTAAATTTAATTGTTACATAGAAAAAAACCCTCAAACTGATCAATATTTTAATGTTGTCGAGATAGGAAATGTCACCTGCCAATTCAGATATTTGGCACATGGACCTGAAACCCAACTAAATCTTTCATTTATTTTTTTTTCCTGGCAAAAATACATTCTTATTCATTCGTATAAAAACCCATTTTTGTCTTCCTTCCTTCTTTCCATCTTTCTTTCTGTCTTCCTTTTTCTCTTACTGTCTGCCTATCTTCTTTTATTTTAATGACTACGGGTTCTAGTACTTAATGGTACCAATTCATCAGTAAGAAACTAAATTCCTTTTTTTGTAACGATGTCACTTAAAAGAACAACTTTCACTTACTGTCTATGGGAGAGGGAAACAATACTATCTTTTTAATGAAAGAAAGTCAATATAATTTATCACCAAATGTCAGTGCAATGAGGAATAGCACATAATTCCACTTATATTATTTGACATTGGTTTTCAGTACCGATATATTCCACAAGCTTGAATTTCTCTATTGCAGAAAAAAGACAATAATAAACCTAGGGAAATCTGTTCCATACATTTGTGGAAAATATTATTCTCTTGGTTTTCAATTTGCTTTCAGAAATAATTCTTTTAACATTGTAATTCACTATCCACTATGCAATGGCTAGCCACTACAAGAAAAATGGAACAAGATGATGATTTCCAAGGTGCAGGGTCCGGATTTTTCCTGTCAGAATTAATACAGGCACAATATCCAGCACGTTGACCAAGTACGAAAACCATTACAAAGGATCAGTGGGTATAGTGAGATTTGCATTCTCACTGGCTGATTCCTGGCTTTGTAAAGGAGTCATTGCCTATCTGGATCCATTAGCTGATCTAGGAAAAGCTCTTTATTTCACTGTGTCAGTGGAAATATCATAGGGAAGTAGTTACACACTTACAATAATAAATACCGAGATCATTCTCATATAATAAGAATAAATGTATATGGCAAGAAAAAATTACAGACTTTTCCAACGCTGGTTGACTTGTTGGAGAGAAAGAACTCACTCCTCTTCCCTTCCTCACCTAAATTACAGTTTCCTGTTTACAACTAAGACTGCATTGTTTCTCCCAATTTGTGAAATTGTCTTTTGGAGGGCTTACTTCTCATGTAAAGTAGTGGTGGCTTTTGTTTTCCCTCTTTTGGCGGCCATCCTCTTCAAACTAAAGCTGAACCATGGGCAAGTGGAACCGTCCAACCCTCAGACTGGAAAAGAGCTTGAACAAGTTGCAAAAGATACGAAGAGAAAACGAAACCCTATTTGTTGAGGGATCCTGTTTTTCATCACTTTGCCCATTGTCTAGAAATAGTAACTTTTTGTCATACCAGTCAGAGTGGGTGGAACTTGCAACCGTGTTGATGTGTCATTGTCTGAAAGAATGGAAATGCCTCTGGCATGAACAGTAGCAGCAGGAACATTGAAGAAGCGGACAGTGGAGTGGCCTTTGCACAGCAGAGGTCGATAAAGGTCGTAACAAACTTTTTCCTGGACATCTGTCTTAAAGTCATTGAGAGGTTGGTTGAATAAGAGCTCGCCTACTACCTTGTTCCTCCTGAGTCATCACCCACCTCCCACCCTCCAGTCAATGTCCCCTACTTCTCTCATCCCCGCCACTCCGCTGAAATCTACACTCCACACTAGTTAGGTTTTAAAAATGCTCATCTCTACCAGTGCTTAACAATTGCAGCAATTCAGCGCCCCTGAGCCACTCCCCACCCGCTTGTGCCCCCCAAGATAGCATTGGATTTCCATAAAACTACTAGGTGCATGTGTGTGCACACAGACAAGTGTGGACGTGTGTTTGCGTTTGCATGAAAAAAATTTAGAAAAAGAACAAAAACTGGAGAATTTTGCATTTTTGGTGGTTTTTTGTATTTGCGCAGACCATTTTAGGATTTTCAGTCTCAACAAAACACTATTAAAACAAAGAATCTAGTAAAATATTTGTGCATGTACTGCTAAACAATTCTAGCAATTTTATTAAGCAATACCTTTATTATTTTTTGAATATTCTTAACAGACTGGAACAAAACATTTTTTTATTCAAAACAAAATATGCATACTGTACGCATGTCGCAGGGTTAAGTATGATGCAGAGATTAAAGTTTGTTTGAACAAAAATGAATGCCTGGGGGAATTTCATAGCTATAAAGTTAATAACTAAATTTTGTTCGCTAAGAGGACCTTTTCTATGGTTTTCCTTCATCTCCCAGCTACACAACAAACATCTCTGAAGTGCACTTCCCAGTGTAGTTAGAGAATAGGAAGGAATGTAAAGTGATTTTTTTTTTAATTATTCATTTTGTTGTTTGTTTTTTTAAAAACAGCCCTTATTAACTCTTCCTTCCACTGATTCTACTGTAAACTCATAAAAGCCTTTTTTAGAAAGCAAATTCATAGACACTCAGCAGGTGAAATGTTTCCACAAAAAGAAAACATACAAACAGAGCGCTCAGATTTCTCCTCTTTTCTTCAACTATCTAGAGCATGTTAGAATGATAAAGTTTTTGCACTTGAATGAAAATGGCTAATCTATTTTTTTTTTTTTAAAGAAGTTCTTCTCTTGTGATAATACAGAATTGCATACATTTTATACCTGGAATAATTTAAAACAATATGTTGGGGAATTACTGGGGTGAAACTGTATATATCCTGTATAGGGTAGGTGTTTGAGCATCTCTACGATCTCCACAACAATAAAGGAGGCAAAAGAAATCCAGATCTGTGTCCTCAGTCTCTTTGTTCCCATTACAGTGGCCAAAATGTGCTCCTGCATTACTGCAACAGAACTGAAATGCAATGAGAGCCCGCTGCAGTCTCCCAGCAAGGACTTCCTACCTCTTCACATCCTGAGGCTGGGCGTTCGCTCCAAGCCACCTGACCAGCGAGAAAGGACTGGGCCTGGGGGAATGGGAGCCGGAGCAACATAGTTCATGGTAGTTTTCTTTGCTTTTATTTTGTCTTCAACATAAAAATGTGTTAACTGTCTGATTCCATCTATTATGGAGAGCACTTGTTCAGCTAAAACGGACCCCCCTCGTTTGGCTCCGTTGCGGGTTTGTGCAACAGCGGCTCAGAGGCCCCCAGAGCGTGCACACCCATTCACTGTGGCTACACAGACAGAAGCAAGCGATGTTGTCTGCTGAGGGGAGAGATGAGGGCCGGGGAGGAGGGGCCGGGAGGGCGTCGGTTCCATAGGGAAGAGGAGAGTTAGGGAATTTTTTTGTTTTCGTTTTCTGTTGTTTTCTTTTTTTTGTCTTTTTTCTCTTTTATGATTTTTTTGTTGTTGTTGTTTTTTGCTATACCGTGAGGTCATAGCAGTCATTCCTCTAATAGAAACTGACAGGACGTAGAGACAGCACTATCTGATGAACACACACAATGACTAGAAATATAGAGAGAGAGACAGTGAAAAGACTTAGTTTACCTCTGAGAAACCATCCCCAAAAATAAATCCTGTAGTAACAAGTGCAAAAAATAAACAAACAAGTAAACCCAAATCAAAAGGAAAGCAAATAAAACCTCCAAACATTAAAACACAGTGTATAAAATGGTGTGAGAAATTTAAGTCACTTTACAGCCTTTTAGTCAATAAAAAGCTGTGTTTGTGTCCTCGTTTGGATTCAGGCCCATCTTTTTAAATTTTACCCTAAAGGCCTTGCAAGAAGCGACTGGAGGGTAAAGGCACCCCGTCTCTGTGGCATCTGACAGCAGCTGCGTCGTCATGGTGGGCCAGCTGCGCCCCGGGACGCTTTGTCCTCCCGCTAGTCCTCGTTAGTCGAGCCTTCGTCCAGCGTGTTGATGCCGCCGAAGCTCAGCGCCGTCGTGTTCTGTGCTGCCGAGGCCGTGAGAACTGTATGTAAGAGAATCAGTACGAGAACACAGAGTTTGAGTCTGCTGTTGCACAGTCTTGTTGCTGATGAAACTGTGAGCGACGTCCTGTGACAGGAGCCACTTTTTTCCACCGTCCCTTTGGATGGGTTGTTTGATTGCTCCTCTCTCCTGACATCACAGCATTCTGGTTCATCATTGGTTAGAAAGGTTTCGTAGAGCCCTGTAGGACGAAGAAAGTGAACCATTAAAAGGACAGGAAGACCCCGGGGGTGGAGCTCATAGTAGAGTGAGGCTGCTACTTGAACACCCTGAGCCACAAGTTGTTACAAGCAACTAAACGTTTCGTAAAGGAAAGTCAAGTCAATACAATTTGAATCAGTAGTCAACCATGCTCTCAAACCAGGACTTTTAATTTCCTTAATGTGTTCTTTTTCTATTCCTGGTGGTCATACCATGAATGTTCTGGGTTGTGATGACTACAGAATAAGAGATTTCATTAGGCCGAAATCAGAACCTGAGGTTCTGGATCAACTTGGTGACCAAGGACATTCAACCATCCTTCTTCTTTAACAAGAATGTGATTAATTCATGCATCAAGTAACATTAACTAGTTCTGCTAAGCGAAATAACCAACCAATCATAATATCGTAGCTATCGGAACCGTGTTTGCAAGTCACTACCTTTAGTAGACCTCACCATGTCTCATATCTCCCTTTGTTGGTGAGTAGGCATAACTACTTGCATTGATTTAGTTTCCACATATTTCTCTTATTCTTCCATTGGCTATTCTATTGATGGCTATCTGAATGGAAGCCTTTAGCCTGTTTTGTCTGGACCTCTGCAGGAGGAGTCTCTCTGTTCTTGGTCTTCTCCCCTTCCACCCTGTTCTCTAGCAGTGCCTTTCAGTACCAGCTGTCTATCTCGCTCTCTCTGATTCTCTTTTCTGTTTCTTCTCTCCTCACAGAATCTTTTCTCTTTATCCCTTCTTCCTCTAAAAATACCTATTGTTCTTATTTTAAAATTGATAAATGGATATTTTGGCAACTTTCAACATGGTAAAAAGAATAACACAACTGGCTATTTATAATCTTTCCAACCTTTTATCTTGCTATATTATATATAATGTTTTATGTAGTTGCATAAGCCATTTTGTACCTTTTTTTCTACTTGACTGAAACATTTGCTCACAAGTGTTAGAATGTAGTTTCTACACACTTTTTGTTATGTTATTTTCAAGCTTGAAAAAACTTAAAAATAGGGATGGAGTAGTGGTAAGGATTAAATATGATTTTGTATATAAAGTGCTAGGCTCAGTGTCTAGCACAGAGAAATAACTTGAAAAATTTGGCTACTGTTAATGACAATAGCTGTTAATAGTGTTTCGTTGCCTCTACCTAAATAATAAAATCTAAAATATACTTTCCTCCCTCTCCAGACTCATTCCTCAGTGCTCCAGCCATCCTGAATAACTGTCTCTTCCCAGATCATGCGATACTTTCACCCACATCTGTACCACTACCCCAAGCTTTTCCTTCCTGGAATTTTCTCTATCAACTCATAGACCTAACTCCCATTTATCCTTCAAGTTCAGCTCACATGAAATTCCCTGTGTGAAGTCTGTCTATACTCACTCTTCTGGGCTGCTGCTGCATTTTGTGTAACTCTTCAATAGAGCAATTACCATCTTTTCTTTTAATCACAATTGCTCATTTTCGTGTCAACTTCCTTACTCACCTGTCAACTTAAAAGCAAGAACTATATATTTTCAGCTTTGCATTCCCAATTTGTAGCAGAAAGCCTGAACAAAATAGATACTTAGCAAGCATTTATTACATGAACAAACTCAATATATATTTGTTTAATAAAAAAGAATCTCTTAAATAATATATTATACACTGCAATCTTCAGTTTCTTTGAAAGAAGTAACCAAGATATCCTTATAATGATGCTTACAATATTCATTTCTTCTTAGGCATTCAAAGGTAAACTTCACCTTCGCCTAGGTAGAATATGAAAAAAAACTGAATTAATGAGGTCTGCAGCTCCGACATTTTTACTGTAAGATATTTTCTTTTTTTTATAAAAGATACCTCACAGGAAGACTAATCATTTATTGAAGTATATGTTTTCCAAAATTATATTCTACAAAGAAGAGAGTTTATAGTTAATATTATAAGAATAGAAATCTAAAAGTCATTTAGGTCAACATTTTAGAATGTTAATAGAATATGTGCAACGATGTCACTCGAACAAGAAGCTCTTCCCAAGGTGCTCAGCAGCTATCTTGCTGATTTGTAACTAAAGTCATTTCAGAAGGAATAAGGCAGTTCATTCAGGCCAGTAAATGCACTCTTCTTTTTGACTGGCAAAATTAATACTCCTTCTTTTTTCCTTGTCCTTCTCGTTAATAAGAGTTTTTATTCAGAGTTATACATGCATGTCTATTAACAATCAAATAATTCCACAGGATATTTTACAAAACAAAACAAAATTCCTCCACCTGCCCCATCCCCAATTTTTCTTTCTCAGAAGCAAACACTTAAACCTCTTTTAGCTGTTTCTGTATTCAGCTCCATTTCTGTAAGAAATCTTTTCCACTTTTCTTGATTTTTCATTTTTTATCATCATCTATAGACTTTCCCCTTGGACATGAGACGATAAAAAACTCATTGTTCTCCTTCTCCCGCCCCCCTCCCGCCTCCCCGACTCTTCCATGCTTGTAAGTTCAATACTCAGCGTTCCCTTTATTAGGATGTTGTAAGAACAGTTCTTAATTGAGACATGCAGTAAACTGTAGTTTTCTGTTCTTGTCCTGCTCTGTTTTTCCAAGAGCTAATAATTCCCTTATGGTTTTCTACGTACTTACTAATTCAGCCCCAAATACTTTGCTAGTTGTTTCGGTGGAATCAGGAGTTCTGTCAGTTTTATCTTCCCAAAGAAACATCTCCTGGAGTCCTTCACCATCTGGACTGGTTGCTTTTATGCCTGTCGCCCAGCTACCAGCCTGAAAACCCCAATGAACCATCCTCTTGGGGATGCTTGCTGCCTCACTCCTGTGCATTTCCTGTTTCCTGTATCCTATGCATCCTTTCTCATCTTGCTGGACCACAACATCTAGTATCTTCATACAGAAAAGCTCATGGGAGTGAATTTCCGAGATGCTGTATGCCTAAAAATGTGTTTATTCTACCTGATATTTAATTGATTCTCTGGCTGAGTGTGGAATTCTAGTTTATAAATTCTCGTCCTTCAGATTTATTTGAGCATCACGCCCACATTTAGTTGTTGGGCCACTGGACCCGTCCTCTAATTTTCTCATCTCACCTCTGCTGCTTTATATCACTTCATCCCTTTGCTTTGCTTTCTGGAGGATTTGTTTTATTGAGTTTTTCTTTCCTTTCTATCACATTTTAATTTCCAGGAATTCTTTTACATCCTCTGAATGATGGGTTTTTTTGAAGTGACTGTTCTCATTTCGTAGTTGCAATATCTTCATTTTTCGCTCTGAGATATTTGCAGCACTTCTCTTTGTCGTGTTTTATTTCCTCTCTGCATAGACGCTGTTTTCTCCAAATCATTTGTTTCTTCTTTGTTTGTTTGTCTCTTATTTTTTACGTGGGAAGCCTGCACATTCTTGATTGTCTGTGCATATTAAAAAGTATTGGAATCTGGGCGCCTAAGGAGGGTTATGGGCTGTGAGCTGCACTGTAGGATGACCTGTCTGAACTGTTTGGATGGAGAAACTTAAAATTACTTCCTTTAGGTTGATCAGATTTCCCAGAAAATATCCAGTCCATCTGTCGGGCAAAGGCTGGCAGCCAGTTTTCTGAGAGCTGCACGGGAGAAGGGGCTGTGCCTGGCGGTGTCTCAGTCTTCAGTGTGCATACGTTCATTTAATCCCTGTTTTGGTCCCCCTAACTTAACTCCTCCTGGTGTCACCCAGTCCAACAACTTTCTCCAACCATCTCCAAAAAATAGTCCCCTTCCCACAAAGAAATATGCCAACAACTATCCCTGGGGGAGGGAGAGGAAATTGCTAGATTGGAGAAGGAGGGAGGGGCTGTGGAGCGCTCACTGTTTCTTGGACAGTTTTCCACCCAGTCCTCCTTATTTGAGGCCTCCTCCAAAGTACCTTATGCTCTCAATTCCTGAGTCTGGAGAGAGTCTTGGATGTAGATCTGGCTGACTCTTGATTTCCTCTCTGCTGCTTTAGCATTCATTTTTCTAGGTTTCCATAAATCCTTTGGTGTGCACCAATTTTTTTTTACAGTTTATAAAAGGTTTTGTTTATTGTCTCCTCATCCATTCTTCTATCCTTTTGGATTTATGTCTAAAAACAATTTCTTTTGTTTATTGTCTCCTTATCCATTCTTCTATCCTTTTGGATTTATGTCTAAAAACAATTTCTTTTCTGTTGGGTCTCCCTAGAAAACCGTACTGTGCTTTTCTCTACACCACTCCGCTCTGCCCTGATCTCTGACTCGCTCCTCCAGCTAGTAAGGCTGCCTGCAGGTGGATCCTGCCTCAGTGTTTCCCCAGAAGCTTCCCGAGGCTGGAGAGAGCAGTCTTGCCCAAGGTTTCTCTGCCCTTAGGCAGCCGCCTCCAATAATGAGGGCATCTGGGAAGGGCCATCTCAGCTCCAGATATTTCCCCTCTGCGGAAGCCTCCTGCCCGGACTCCCTCACAGGTGGACCCAGAGTCCTTCCCCATAGACCACCGCACACAGACAGGCCTCCTGGGGAAGCCCACCTTTGCCGGTTAACTCTTCCTTATCATTCGAGAGAACTGTAAGAACAGATTCCCAAATGACAATAAAGAATTTCTCAAACAATAACCTCATTGCACAAACATATAAGTGATTGGAGTTAGGAAAGGAAAAAAGCATTTTCTGTTAATGAAATATTTTTCTGTTACATTTTGCTTACAAAATGTTCTATTTGCAATTTCTAATGAATCATTGAATGAATCATTACCTGGTATTTGACATTGAATAATAATAATAATAGCAATTATCATTCTATCTTATAGTACCAACCTCATGGAGTATGTTTTTGAGGATTGACTAACACACAGAAACTGTTTAGAACAGTGCCTGGCAGATAGTAAAATCTCACATAATATTAATTATTCCTATTATAAGTTGCGATAAGTAGTAGAATTAGAATTTATTATTAGGAAAAGCTGTAAAGAATATTTATTTCAAATTCATTTTCTGTTTTCAATTAATTTAAGCCGCTCACAGAAAAACTTTATTTTTCATAGCTCAAAACAATTATTCTGGTACAGTCATTATAAAGATTACCTAAGTACAGGAAAATCAAATATTCTAAGGAAATCCTTAAAATAAACACATGATATTATTTAAATATAATCCTTCATTATCTCACTAATTTATCTTTTGCTATCTTTAAGTCCAGGACTATATGAGAGTAATTTTTCAAATATTTGAACTAGTAAGTAATATACTTTACAATATCTTTCTGAATACAAAAGTTTGGAAAATAGTAAAGTAAAAAGAACGGGGAAAACCACCCAAAATCTGACTTTATTAGGATGAAAAAAGAATGAAGAGGAAATTGCTGGAATTCATTTTTCCAAACTTTTTTATTAATACAGATGCACATTCATACACATACACTGTGTACATATAATTCATAGATTTCATATATAAAATTATATTTAGTATGTGAGATTGTACTTTACATTGTTATTCTTTACTTGATTTGGTAGTATTTATTTTCAATTTTGCGTATATATTACCAAGTGAGATTATATATGTAATATGAATATAATATGCGTGTATATTATACATATAGTTATAGAGTTTCCATAATTTGTTAAATGCATGCTCTTTATTCTACTAGAACTTATCATTTAAAAAATTACACACACTTGAACCAAATTTGTCTAATTATTAGGAACATTAATGATAAAAGTAACAAAATTTTACTTCCATCAACTCCTTATCCTGCATCATTTTTTGGCTACAATCAATGTTTTAAACTCATTTATTGTCAAATTACTAACATTTTATATCTTACCTCCCAGTAATGATTAATAGTATTTGTATATTGTTTTATACCTACTTTTTTCAAGGATTACTTGGTTGCAGTTAAGAAAAATCCACTGGAGCTAATTTAAGTGAAAACCAACCAACCAACAAACAAAAGACCAAGAACAGATGGTGGGAGGAATATTAGAAAAATTCAAGCCTATTTCATGAAACGGAAGGCCGAGAGCACACCGGGCAACATGAAGGACAGAACTTCGGGACTGTGGGGCCATCAGAATCGGGTGCGCTCTCCATCTGGGTGGAGAGACAGCACTATAATCTGTTTCCTGCTGCACACCTCTCTCATTTCTCTCTCTCTCTTGCAGGCAAGGCTTTGCTGCCTTTTCCTGCCTATGGGCATACATGACTTCCCCATTTTCCTCTCTCAGTTCAACACCATCAGAGACTGACAGAGATTGCTGGGTTCCAATGGCACACTCCTGGGGAAGCAAATCTACTTGGCATGTTTTGCTCATCCATGCCGGTCCACCCAGCCATGCTAGAGAAAGATTCCCATATAACAAACATAGACGCGCATGTTAGTCCACTCTTTTTGAAAGAGAAATGTGACTTCAGTGTTTTTATTCCTAGTCAAGTATCATATTTTCCCCCTTGAAGCTTGTAGGATATTTACTTCATTCTCAAAAGTCAAGAATGTTTGGGATTTAATCTAATTTCCTTAATTTTGCCAGAATGGGAAGAATCACTTTAATTTATCAACAAGAGTGCCGCTAAGCTCAAGAAAGATATTTCCTATTATTTCTTTCTTCAATTTCATATGTTTTCAATTTATCACATTCCTCAATATTTTTGTTCTTGGTCTTCACCGTGAACTTTGCCCCTGCATTCTTCAAGTTTGTCCTCTGGCTTATTCCCATCTCTCTATGGTTGATACCAAACATATATAACATATCTGCAATTTTTTTGTTGTTGCCTATCTGTAAATTGTTTTTGTTGCCTGGAATTTTTTTTTTTTTTTTTGAGGAAGATTAGCCCTGAGCTAACATCAGCTGTCAATCCTCCTCTTTTTGATGAGAGAGATTGGCCCTAAGTTGACATCTATGCCCCTCTTCCTCTGTTTTATATGTGGGATGCCTGCCACAGCATGTCTTGATAAGTGCTGTGTAGGTCCGCTCGAGGAATCTGAACCGGCGAACCCTGGACCACTGAAGGGGAGGATGCGAACTTTACTGCTGTGCCACCTGGCTGGCCCTAATATTTTCTTTCTCACTTTTTTTAATCCAAATCTAACGTTGTGTTTGCCTGCTTTCCAGCCAAATTCCCTTTTCACTCTTCCCGTTGTTTTAAAGGGTCTAAATGTCCTTGAATTTTATTGAGAACAGATGCTGTCTAAAATTACCCTTGTAGTAACTTTTCTCAAATACATGCTTTCATTCTGCCTCTTAAACTCTGTTTTCCTTCTTTCATGTAAGGTATATTTTATTAGACCCCATTTTTCATTTTCTGTGTGTTAAAGGTTGAGTTGAGTCCCCCCCTAAAAGATATGTTAAAGACCTTAGTCCTAGCACCTCAGAAAGTGACTTTATTTGAAAATAGGGTCTTAAGAGGCTTAATCAAGTTTAGATGAGGTCGTTGGGGGATGGCACAAGCCAATACAATTTTTTGATGGTTTCTGTTTTGCTTTTTTGTTTGCTTGTTTTTATGTTGGGAGTGATTACCTTTACAACTCTAAACAACATATTCATACATCTACTTCTTAATGTAGTGATTTTAAATCATATCTAATTATTCTCAACTGAGAAAGCTGAGTACATTAATATGACTATAATTTTCTCCTATCCCATTAATTCCCAAATTTGGCCAGCCGTTGCTTCCGTTCAAAATCTACAGTTACATTTTCCTATGTATTTTTATTCTGTATGTTAATTTTGAAAATTGAAAGTAAAAAAAAATCCTTAAAGTCATTTAATCCCATTTCATTATAGGAATATTATTCAAAATATTTTAAACATTACAGAAAATAGATGATCATTTTTTATACTTCATCAATTCATAAAAATCATGAAAATTTTAGGTCGTTTTCTCTTTGTCTCATGATTCTCTTGCACATTTTTTTTCTGAGATTCCAGTAGTCTGTTATTTTTTATATAGTTGGAAAAAATATTACACCTTCATCCTTATGTCACTAACTCATCCAATTTCATAATTATATCACTTTCAATGTTCTAGTATGAACACATTACTTTTTGTGACGCAGGTGTTATCTTATGATTTATTTTCAATCTACCACCAACATTGAGAATCTATATTGGCCTTTTTCTTGGATTATTCTTTTTTCTACTAAAGTAAAACTTTAAATAATTTTTCAGATAGGATATGTGGAAGGTAAACTTTCAAGAGTGTACATATTTAATTTAAACAAACAAACTTCATTCTCCCATTGGAAAGATACTTTGCCCAGGTGTAGGACCCTAGATTCACAATCTTTTTATTCTAATAACTTTGGAGGCATTACTTTATCATGTCCTAATGTACGGTGTTGTGGGTGAAAATTCTGATTGTATTTGTTTCCTGTTGATGTTGTAACAAATTACCACAAATTTAGCAGCCTAAAACATCACTCATTTATTTACTGGCAGCTCTGTAAGTGAGAAGTCTAGGAGGGTTACTGGTTTCTTTGCTTTGTGTTCACAAGGCCAAAATCAAGATGTTAGCAGAACTGAGCTCCTTTCCAGAGCCTCTAGGGAAGAATTCACTTCTAAATCCATTCAGTTTGTTTGCGGAATTTGGTTCTCTGTGCTTATAGGACTGAGATCCTGATTTCTTTGCATCCTGTTGGCTGGCTAGCTCTTAGCTTCTAGAGGCTGTTCGTCCCCACTCCTTGGCTCATGGCCCTTTTCTCCATCTTCAAAGCCAGCAAAAATGGCACATAGAGTCTTTCTCATTCGTCTAATCTCTCTGACCACTCCTTCTGTCTCATCTTTACTACTTCTTATAGTATATCTCTCTGACAAGCCTCTCCCTTTTTCTGTGCTTTACAGGGCTCATGTGATTAGAATGGGCTCACTCTGATAATTCAGGATAATTTCTGCATCTCAATGTCCATAACCTTAATCATAGCTGCAAAATCCCTTTTGCCATGCGATGCATTCACAGGTTCTGGGAATTGAGGCATGAGCATGTTAGGGAGGAGGGGGGCATCATTCAGTCTACCACACTCCTCCGCCCTCTGGCTCCCAAAGATTCACATCCATGCCTCATCCCAAGTTCCAAAAGTCTCCACCCTATACAGCACCAACTCCAAATGCAGAAATCTCTAAATCTCATCAGTTCAAAATCCCCAAATCTCATTCTCTAAATCACCTAAATGAGGTACGGATGTGACTCTGGGCATAATCCATCCCAGAACAAAGTTCCTCTCCCTCTGTGAAACTAGAAAGCAAGTTAGCTGCTCTCAACATACAACGGTGAGACAGATATAGGCTAATAGTTGCAGACATTCTGCTTCAAAAAGGGAGAAAATGGAAGGGAAAAAACGGTAACTGGTGTGAATCAATCGTAAAGTCCAGCTGCACAAACTCCATTTGGTTTCCTGGGAATGATCCTCTGTGGGTCTCAGCTCCACCTGCTGACTTATCCTTCTTTCTTAATGAAAATTAGCATGTATTTGCAGCTGAGGAATTTCATATGAGCATGTTTCCCACCAGTAAAATTTGGGGGAACAAAGGTCTTCATTTCATCCTGCCTCTGTCCTTTCAGTCCAAGCTGGCGGGGTTTTGCTGATATAACATTCTCAACAACTTTGTAAAATTCTTGTCTACGTCACAAGGATTCACTCCATTAAAGAAGAAGCTCCTCCACAGATCTTTCCTAGATAATCTCCTCTCAAGTTTTAGCTACTGCTCCATGGCTGAGCGAATCTACGAGTCACAAGTTTAATCTCCTCAAAGAGTCGTTTGTGTAATAACTTAGTACTCTGACCTATCAAACTTTCGGAGGTGTTAGCAATGGTTGCACAGTCACACCCTCAGTTCTGTTCTGTTTTATTTTCTCTAGAGTACTCTCTCCTGATAGCAAATTTTTTATCTTTTGCCATCTTGGAAAAGTAAGATTTTCCCAAATCATCAAATCCTGGATTCTTGTTGTTTAACATTTCTTCTCTCCATTTCTCTCTCTCCTTTTGAATTTTACTGTAAGCAGCAAGAAAAGAACAGGTTACATGTTGAACACTTGGCTGGGAAATCTCTGCAGCTATAGAGCAAACATAATCACTTAAAATCTCCGCTTTTCCTCTAACTGCAGGGCACAATTCTGCTAAGCTTTCTGATACCATATAACATGTTTCCAATTTTCATCGACAGGTTCCTCATTCCTTTCTGAACCCTCCTCGCAGTCTTTAATGCCCGTAACTCTACTAACATCCTGTTCAAGGCAATCTGGTCTTTTTCTATCCTGCTCCTCAAAATTCTTCCAATTTCCACCACTGTCTGGTTTGAC